>NC_068313.1:37665918-37668418 GCF_025860055.1 Xyrauchen texanus | reverse complement strand
GGCACCGATTCCATCGGTCTATTTACAGTCTATACGTGACGTTCGGTGCCAATTGTAGCATCGGCGAGTTTCTCTCACATCTCTATAACTTCAGCGGATGGTCAGTTTGGGTATTAGATGATCACATTGATGTCCAGCTAACGTTCCCTTCTGAAGCGCCCCCTACAGGACCTGAAACTTCCATGAGTTCTGGTCCTTGTAGTCCAGGCAGTCGGCGGTGTTGAAGTTCAGTTTCCAGGACGCCGTCTGGTCTTTGTAGTCTAAGCAGTCGATGGCGCCGAACCCCAGAGACGCGGCGGTGTAGCCCTGGGACGACAAAGACGCGGGCGACTGACTGAGCGGTCCGCCCATAGAGGAGGCGGTGATGGGGCTGAGAGCGCCTCCTGTGGCGGACAGCTGCGGGTGCATGGGAGACAGGTACGAGCTGCAGTCCAGCCCTGTGAAATAGGACGAGCTGGCATAGCCCTGACTGTAGGCCGGCGCCTGGGTGTAGGTCATGGGGTAGGCGCTGGTGCGCTGCAAGCAGGGCGTACTGGACACCGAGAGCGGGTCCGGCAGCGGCGAGATGGACGCCGGGCTCCAGATGGAGACCGTGGCGCTGGTGCTGCTGGAGCTCGGGGTGATGGCCGTGCCCGGAGGTGGCGGTGGTGGGCTGTACGGCCCGTTCGTGCTGCCGCTGGCCTCGCTGGCGCTGGGCTCTCTCGTGGGCGAAGACTTCTTCTTGGTTGGTCTGGGTTTGGTCTGGCCGCTGGTCTGCTGCTGCTGCTGTTGACGGCACTTAGCGCGACGGTTTTTAAACCACACCTGCGACAAACAAGACAGACAGATTATGGGCATGGAGTTCTCCATCAGTTGGCATTCACATTCATTTGACCTGCTTTTAATAGTAGAATAGCAATTCGATGTCTTCAAAACTAATAGACAAGAACTTTGAGCGCACAAAAAGTGATTTTGCACGCGCGAGATGAAATTTAACGCGCAAAAAGTGATTTTGCACGCGCGAGATGGAATTGAACGCGCTAAAAGTTATTTTGCACGCGCGAGATGGAATTGAACGCGCTAAAAGTTATTTTGCACGCGCGAGATGGAATTGAACGCGCTAAAAGTTATTTTGCACGCGCGAGATGGAATTGAACGCAGCTAAAAGTTATTTTGCACGCGCGAGATGGAATTGAACGCGCTAAAAGTTATTTTGCACGCGCGAGATGGAATTGAACGCGCTAAAAGTTATTTTGCACGCGCGAGATGGAATTGAACGCGCTAAAAGTTATTTTGCACGCGCGAGATGAAATTGAACGCGCTAAAAGTTATTTTGCACGCGCGAGATGAAATTGAACGCGCTAAAAGTTATTTTGCACGCGCGAGATGGAATTGAACGCGCTAAAAGTTATTTTGCACGCGCGAGATGGAATTGAACGCGCTAAAAGTTATTTTGCACGCGCGAGATGGAATTGAAGCAGCTAAAAGTTATTTTGCACGCGCGAGATGGAATTGAACGCGCTAAAAGTTATTTTGCAAGCGCGAGATGGAATTGAACGCGCTAAAAGTTATTTTGCACGCGCAAGATGGAATTGAGCGCGCTAAAAGTTATTTTGCACGCGCGAGATGAAATTGAACGCGCTAAAAGTTATTTTGCACGCGCAAGATGGAATTGAACGCGCTAAAAGTTATTTTGCACACGCAAGATGAAATTATGAGCGCAAAACAAAAATTCTGCACGCGCAAGATTAAAAGTTATGTCGCATGGGTACGATGATATTTTAGCGCACAAAAAAAATTCTGCGCAAGATGAAATTGAGTGCACAAGAAGTTATTTTGGTTATTAAGATGATATATTTAGCGCACGATACAATTTCAGCAGGCAAGATGATATTTAGGGCACACAAAACATTTTCTGCACGCGCAAAATTTAGTGATGGTGCAGAATTATGGCACTATTATAACTGCATATCAGTGCAGCTCCGCTGCTGTTGTTGAGCAGGTCAGGTGGATTTGGGAGGTTTAGAGACTGGACTCACCTGGACTCTGGACTCGGGCAGGTTGATCTTCAGCGCCACCTCTTCTCTCATGAAGATATCCGGGTATCGCGTCTTGGCGAACAGCGCCTCGAGGATGTCGAGCTGCGCACGCGTGAAGGTCGTCCTCTCGCGCCGCTGTTTGCGCGGCGTGTCTAAACAACATAAACCAGATAAACACGGAGAATTAAACACCTTTAATATGCATTTCCATCTGAAACACGAACACAGTTAGTGTTACAGTGCTGTATAGTGCTGTTCGTCCAAACATAAAGTAATTAATAATTACATTAAAAACTCATAATAATAAATGGATCTTATGTCATATATAGGCTATTATTAAGCTGCTTCATCGTTCAAAAACTTGCTAATTAGTTGTATTATGAGGTGTTTATGAATCTGATAAGACGTGCATAAACACTACATTCATTAAACGGCTGTTAAATGTTTATTTAATGTTTTGCATTACATCAAATCTATTAAAA
>NC_068313.1:37645918-37658418 GCF_025860055.1 Xyrauchen texanus | reverse complement strand
TTAAACTCGATTTAAATATGTTTTAAAGAAAGTCTCTAAAGTGATTCTTGTCCATGAAAACCTGTTGCCACGATGCTAGGGTGTTTTGGGTGGTTGCTAGGGCCTTGCTATATGGTTGCTAAGGTGGCCTGTTGTTGTTGTTAGGGGGTTGCCATGGTGATTGTTTGTAATTGTAAATTGTTACTTGTGTACAGTTTTTCTCATTCGTGTGTGTGATACACAATTGCATTCAGCCAGACAAAACTGACATTGTTATATAGTAAAAACTGAAATTTGCATATAAAATACATTTCTATCAGGAAGACTCACAGACTTGAGTGAAATTTAAAATGATATTTATTTGATGAATATAAAACAGTAATGTCTCTCTTTCGCGTTGGCCCCGTCTGGCGGTTCGAAGTTGTAGTACTCGGAACCGTCATATCCTGCCGGAGATAGGAGGCAGGGGCGAGGAGTCTACCCCCATGCAGGACGGGACTCAACAGGTGGTGCTGGGGTGGAGGAGGTTGCCGCGTTAGCGCACTGAAACAGCATGTGATCATGAGCAGACTTCTAAAGCAATGCCTTACATGTGATTGGCTAAGAGTTACCCAGCTAATGATGCGATGATGTACAGCTGCTAGTCTTCCCGCTAGAACTACGCTGCGCTTACCTTTCCAGGATTACTGCCACGGTGAAAAAAACCTGTAAACATTTTGACCAGTACAGCTCACACGATGACAAAAAAAACGTTCATGTTGGTGGCATCGGCCGGTTTACTGACACAATAACTAATGTAGCTTTCGAAGCATGAATTAAATGTTTTGTGTGAGTTGCTACATGTTGCAGACATGCAATAGAGTCGTGATGTCCCGTAAAACAGTTGTTACATTCGCACTTACAGTTTAGAGAATGTTACAACTGTTTCGAAAAATGAGCCAAAGCCATTGAGAAAAACTGTGAAACAGGGATTACGTTCATATGTGCGTCTGTTTGACAGCCGAAGGGCGTGAAAATGCTCAAATAATTATTTTAACCTATTTTTAAGATTTACACATTTTAATTTCACAACAAATTTCCATCAAAATGAATTGAGTAATCTTTAAAAACTTTAGTTAAAGTTTTATTAATTTTAACTAGTTAAAGATTACTTTATATTGAATTCGTCGAACAGAAAAACAAACTTTAAAGTAGTTAGTAATGTGACTAATTACTTTAAAATTAAAGTCGGACGTGTGAACGGCGAGCTCTGCGCACTTTGTTAGTTTTTAATTCTTTTTGTGTCATAAACCGGTGAGATTCGATGCGCCCTGTTCCAGAACTGTTCTATGAAGACAATATGTCAAAGAATCTGGAGACATTAAAAGACACTTATGTGCTCAAGATGACTCCCTTGACAGGGCCGCAGACGGGGACTCGGTTTGGACGTTGCGGCGGGAGAGATTCGGCGTCAACTGTCGAGCATGTCGGTGATGCTGGCGAAGGTCGTCGCTGACTTGGAGGATCTTGCTGTAATCCGTCGATCGATCACTGCCATGGAGACGAAGTTCTCTGAGTTGGTCACAAGAGTGGGGGACGTCGAGAAACGGAGCGATTATCTGGAGTCATCGGAGAGGGAATTATCTGCTAATCCGCTAGCGACCAAGACAGACTTGGAGTGCGTCTGGGAAAAGTTGGAAGACCTTGAGGATTGTAATAGGGGAAACAATGTCAGAATTGTTTGAATTCCTGAGAACGAAGAAGGCAGAGATATGGTGAAATTCCTAGACGAGTTCTTCCCGAGTCTGCTCGACATTACATAAGCTGGAAATCGAGCGAGCTCACAGAGTCCCGTCTTGACAGATCCGCTGATGGATGCCCCGATCAATTCTGGACACATTTCTGAGATCATCCGATAAAGATCTCGTGTTAAGCGAGGCGAAGAGTAAAGGAAAGCTTTCTTGGAAGAACCTCACCATTTTATTGTTCCCAGACTTTGCGAATTCGACAAGAGAAGGAATGCAAGAAACTCTTACATCAACTGAAGATCCCTTTTGCTCTGATGTTCCCGCCCAAACTGAGAATAGATACTAAACATGGCCGTAAATCATTCACATGACCACAGCAAGCGATGTCCTTCATAAAGTCAATGGAGTGAGTAAGTGATCGTGTGATGCTCTCGATTTAAGGAATGCAAGAAACTCTTACATCAACTGATGTTTCCGGCCAAACTGAGAAAAGATACTACGATGGCCACAAAGTATTTACATGCCCAAAGCAAGCGATGTCCTTCATATAGTCAATGGAATGAGTTAGCCATGGTGTGATTCTCACATTGCTCCCAAGTGGGCCTGACTCATTGAACATTCACTTGACTGTCCGTGGAAACTGGGTGCCATTTTTTAATCTTTTTGTGCTGGTTCCACCTAGCGGCTGGAGTTTGTTTGTGGAATATTTTTTTGCAGGACATTGGAAGGATTAAGTCATCTGCTGCACTTATGAAACAGCCGGCTCACTGAACATTCGTTTTACTGCCTGAGGAAACTGAAGGTTTTTTTGTGTGTTGGTTCCACTAGAGGCTGGAGTTTGTTTTGGAGAGGAACACACCTTCAGGACAGTTTGTGGATGAATCTACACATTCTTTGTGTTTATTCTGCCTATTAGTCGGAGTTTGTTTTATAGATTTTCTTCTGTTGTGTAATTCTGTCTCTCATAATTTGTATAGAAGCACCAGAATTCAGCAATCCGATGGCAAAGTTATCGCGGGGAACCTCAAAGACGTACATGGACTGTTTGAGTTTGGATGGATGGACACCAGCTGGCGCTGTCGTGCGCGGGGTTAATGCGCACCTTTATTTTCTGTTTGGTTCGGGGGGAAGTTCAAGGTCTGATTGTTGCTCTAATGTTGGAATGTGGTCTTTATAATCCTGTTTTTACTACACAATCTATTTTTTCTAATATTCCAAAATGTAAAATGTAAATACGAGTGGATTTTCTCTCTCCATATGGAATGTGAATGTGTTGGGCACCCCATAAAAAGAAGGAAGTTTATTTATTTTCTTAAATGTAAGAAATATAATATAGTGTTTCTTCAAGAAACACATCTTTCCACACAGGAAGCTGATAAATTTGTGAAGATATGGGGTGGACATGTGTTCTTTAGTGCTGGCTCAAGTAAGAGCAGGGGAGTCATTACATTGATAAATAAACATCTATAATTCAAATGTCTCAAACAGAGTAAAGATAAATTAGAGTTGTTATTGTTTTAGCAGAAATTCAGGGGCAAAGGTTGATTTTGGCTAATATTTCCGCACCTAAGGCTGATGATCAGCTTTTTTATAGATCTTGAAGGGATGTCGCAAGCAGCTGGAACCCCTCATGGTATAATATTGGGAGGAGACTTTAATCGTTTGATGGATTCAGTCCTTGATCATAGTGAAGCAAATGTGTGTAAGTCCTCTACAGCAACACTGACACTTCTCAGGATGTGTAAAAATCTTGGTCTTACAGATATTTGGAGACTTTGAACCCATCTGTAGGGACTACACCTTATTTTTCAACAGTCCATAAGATTTATTCCAGAATAGACTGTTTTTTATATCTAAGTCCCTCATTTCATCTGTTGTTGATTGCTCAATTGGAAACATCTTAGTCTCAGATTACACCCTGATGAGTTTAGAAATGTTGCCACATACGGAAAAAAAGAAATCATATAGTTGGAGCTTCAATTTTTCCCTTTTGCAAAATCCTGATTTCCAACAAATGTTAAAGACTGAAATACATTTTTATATGGAGACCAACTATGAGGACTATTTATATGAGGGCCACCTCAGTGTCCTCTGTGGGTGTGGCTTGGGAGGCACTTAAGGTGGTTCTTAAGGGTCGGATCATACAGTACGCCTCATTCACCAAAAAACCCAAAGCATGTACTTGTGGAGTTGGAAGGGAATATTAAAAGAGGCAGAGCTGAAGCGCCAAATGTCGTCTGATGGTCTCAGAGAATTGACTCAATCGAAATACAGATATAATACAATTTTCTCACGGAAGGTGGAGTTTTGGCTATTCAGGGCAAGACAGTCACACTTTGAGTCGGGGGACAAAGCAGGGAAGCTTTTGGCAAATATATAAAGCAGAGAGAGAGACTTTTTCAACCATTCCCTCATTGAAATCTGCTGGTGGTGAAATATTTACCTCATTGATATTAATAATGCTTTTACAGAATTCTCTATTGATCTTTATAGTTCCACGTCTTCTTCCACTGATGAAGATATTAGAAACTTTGTGGAACCATTAGAACTTCCTTAACTGACGAATGAGCAAAATAATGATATTGATTCTGAGATCATCTTGGAGGAGTTTGGCGAGATAATTAAGACCTTACCTACAGGCCTTACCTACCTTTTCCGCTGAGTTTTTTAGTTCTTATGTTACAGAACTGGCTCCACATTTGTTAGAAGTTTACACAGATTCATTAAAGAATGGAAAGCATCCACCAATCATGACACAAGCCCGGATCAGTCTGATTCTTAAAAAGGACTAAGATCCATGTGAGTGTAAGAGATCCCGTCCAATTTCCCTGATACAGCTAGACGTTAAAATGGCTAACTGATTAAGTTAAAGTTATGACATCTCTTATACATATAGATCAGGTGGGGGTTATTCGGGGTTGCAGTTCTTCTGCTAACATCAGGCGTTTCATCAGTATCATGTGATCAGTGGCGAATGATCAGACTCCGGTCGCTGCATCTCACTTGATGCTGATAAAGGCTTTAGATATGGTAGAATGGGATTATCTTTTTAAGATTTTGGAAATTTACGGATCCGAGAATACTTTTATTAGTTGGATTAATTTTTGTTGTTTTTGTCACTGGTTAAGACCCATTATTGTTCTGTCTTGTCCTGGCACCATTAGCAGCTGCGATAGGAAAGGATGATGATTTTCAGGGGTGATGGCGGGAGGTGAAGGTGGGCTCGGCCTACCCAAGATTTTGTTTTATTATTATGCATTCGGTCTCAGACATTTGTCTCATTGGTCGCTTCCACCTGAGAGAGCCCCTCCCTGGGGTATAGGCCCATTGGTCTTAAAGACACGCCCACCTGCTGGCGATATCAATCAGAACATGGAGACACAACCCATGTTTTTTGGGGGTGTGTTGAAATCCAAGAGTTTTGGTTGAAGATTCAGAGTTTTATGTGTGAGGTATTGGGCACTCAAATTTAATTTTACCCCAGACTCTGTATTTTAGGTGATGGGGCGGACATTAATATGGAGATTAAGCACATAAATAACTGGGTCTTAACCAGTGTTATGATCGCCAGACAGACATTTTAAGGGGTTGGAAGTCGGCTGTAGCGCCCTCATATCAGGAATGGTGTTCGGAGATGGGCGGGGTGGCAGCTTTTGAAGAGGGGTCAACCAGAAGATAGTTTGTGGTGAAATGGGGCAAATATCAGATTTTTTGAAGGGCTCTCTGGTAGTGACACTGGAGAGAGAGGTGTAGTGGATGTGTGAGATTATATATATATATATTTTTTTTTTGTTGTTGTTGTAATTATTACCACAGTAGTGGTAATAGGCAATAGTAAGGATTAAATACTTATTCTGATTGTATGTTTTGCTTTTCTTTGTTTAATAAATGAATCAATAAAAAATGTTAATCACGAAAAGTCACAATCTTGAGGAAATGTAATGATTGTTTTTAAAAATGTTTCGTGCCTGAACTCTCATGATGAGACATCTGGAGAGAGACAGATTTAGAAGAGATTGATAATCCACAGCAGACAGCAGCAGGTGTCCGTCTGAGTGTATGTGTGAGTGAGTGTATGTGTGAGTGAGTGAGTGTGTGTGTGTGTGTGTGTGTGTGTGTGTGTGTGTGTGTGTGTGAGTACATGTGTATGTGTGTGAGTGTGTGTGAGAGTACATGTGTGTGAGGAGTGTGTGAGTGTGTGTGTGTGTGAGTGTGTGTATGTGTGAGTGAGTGTGTGTGTGTGTGTGTTTGTGTGTGTGTGAGAGTACGTGTGTGTGTGAGGAGTGTGTGAGTGTGTGTGTGTGTTAGTGTGTGTGTGTGTGTGTGTGTGAGTGAGTGTGTGTGTGTGTGTGCGTGAGTAATTGTGTGAGTGTTTGTGTGTATGTGTGAGTGAGTGTGTGTGAGTGTGTGTGTGTGTGTGTGTGTGTGTGTGTGTGAGAGTACGTGTGTGTGAGGAGTGTGTGTGTGTGTGTGTGTGTGTGTGTGTGTGTGTGTGTGAGTGTGTGTGTGTGAGTGTCTGTGTGTATGTGTGAGTGAGTGAGTGTGTGTGAGTGTGTGTGTGTGTGTGTGTGTGTGTGTGTGTATGTGTGAGTGAGTGTGTGTGTGTGTGTGTGTGTGAGAGAGAGAGAGTACGTGTGTGTGAGGAGTGTATGTGTGTGTGTGAGTGTGTTATGGTGATACAAGGGAACTATTTATGTATTTTTTATTTTGCAATAATGACCGTATGTATGATCTCTTAGCAGTGGAGTCCGACACAAGCAGGAAAGGAGCTGGATCTGTCCAGTTCTGGTAACCTCGGGATAAGAATTTGTAGAATTGTGAAATTTTGTTGTGTTTAGAAGAAATATAAAGTTCTGTATTGTCAGCAGTGGAAACTTATTCCACGATTCCTGATAATATCTCCCAGGGGAAGCATATACATGGAGAAAAGCAGAGGCCCTAAAACTGATCCCTGCGGCACTCCTTACTTTACTTTTGTTTGGTTTGACAATTCCTCATTTACACTAAGTGGTAGCGGTCTGCTAAATATGACCTAAACATGCTAATGCAACTTCACAGATGCAACATAATTCTCCAGCCTATTCAAGAGAATGTCGTGATCTATCCTGTCGAATGCAGCACTAAGATCTAAAAGCACTAGAAGAGAAATGCAGCCGCAATCAGATGATAAGAGTCATGTGTAACTCTGATAAGTGCAGTCTCTGTACTGTGATGAGGCCTAAATCCTGACTGAAATTCTTCATATATACTATTTCTCTGTAGAAATGAACATATTTGGGAGGACACTACCCTTTCTAGTATTCTAGGGAGATTTGAAATCGGTCTATAATTAGCCAGTTCTCCAGGATCAAGTTGTGGCATCTTAATAAGCGGTTTGATAACTACCATTTTAAAGTTTCTTGGGACATGTCCTAAGCATAGCGAGGAGTTAATGATATTAAGAAGAGGTTCTGAGATTACAGGAGATACCTCTTTTAAGAGCTTAGTTGGTATTGGATCTAACAAACATGTTGTTGCTTTTGATGTTTCGATAAGTTTTGTTCTTCATGACCGATGACAGAGAAGGATTGAAGTTGCACGTGAGACACTGTTTTCTTAGGTGCTGACAGACAATTGCATAATTCCATTATGATTATTTAAATTTTATCAGTATAGAAATTCATGAAGTCATTACTCTTGTACTGCGTCGTAATATCTGGTTCTGTTGAGGCTTTATTCCTAACCAATTTAGCCACAGTACTGAATAAACATCTAGGATTGTTGTGGTTATTTTCTACGAGTTTACTAAAATATGCTGATCTGGCAGCTTTTAGTGCCTGTCTGTAGCTACAGACACTATCCTTCCATGCACCACGAAATACCTCTAATTTTGTGTTCTTCCACTTGCGCTCCATTTTCCGAGCTGCTCTTTTGAGATCATGAGTGTGATCATTGTACCATGTTATTTTTATCTGATGGTGTCACATTAAGCATTATTAATTTAAAAGACTTAAACTTATATCCTGTCTTCTGAGTAACACCAAAAACTTCACTGTAAATTGTAGCAAAACCTCCTCCTCGACCCTTCAGACAAGGCTCATGTTTATAACAATAACCTGGGGGAGTAGATTCATTTAAACTAATATATTCATCCGGTTTAAGCAGGTTTCAGTCAAACAGAGCACATCCATCATTTCATATCATTTACAATTAGTGCTTTGGTTGAAATAGGTCTAATGTTTAGTAACCCTATCTTTATATGATGTTTATCTTCAGATTTTAGTTTTTTCCAAGTTTGACCTTAATAAACATTTTTCTAAATGATTTAGTGAGGGGTTTGTGTTTGGTAGACACAGTCTCTGAGTTATATCTAGGTGATACAGTCTCTATGTGTTTAGGTGTCCAGTCTCTAGGTAATACACTCTCTAGGCAGCTAGCAGACGTTCGGACTAGCCAGTTTGTCTGCTTCCTGACCTGGGCCCCAGTTAGTCAAATACTATCATTATTAAGACTATGAGCCAAATTACTAAAGAGGACAGCAGCATCTTCCCTGGAGGGATGGAGTCCGTCTCTCTTTAGCAGGTCTGGTCTACCCCCAAAACTCTTCCAACTGTCTATAA
The DNA here is from genome assembly GCF_025860055.1 of Xyrauchen texanus. Classification (NCBI taxonomy): domain Eukaryota; kingdom Metazoa; phylum Chordata; class Actinopteri; order Cypriniformes; family Catostomidae; genus Xyrauchen; species Xyrauchen texanus. Next base: position 37,650,113 of record NC_068313.1, on the reverse strand, counting down.
ATCCTATTCATTTCTCCAGACACCACTCAGATACCCAGCCATTCAGTGACACTAATCTACTATAAACCTCATCACCACAATGAGCAGGGAGGTGGCCAGAGCATATTACAGTGTCCGACATAATTTTTGCAAGTTCACAAACCTTTTAACATTATCTTTAGTGATCTCCGACTGGCGAAGCCGGACATCGTTAGTGCCGACATGAATGACAATTTTAGAAAACCTATGTTTAGCATTAGCCAGAACTTGTAAATCAAATCTGATGTCAGACTCTGACAACAGAAATGCATTTAACAATGTTGGCTGGAGTCTCTATTTCCATGTTCCTTACATTAGAATCACCTATAACTAGGGCTCTTTCAAAATGATAGTCAGTGGATGCATCACTGAGTTGGAAGAATCGATTGGAAATCCTAACAGGAATGGGGGAGTGGTGTCGCTTTGCCCTATGAGTATGCTGCTCTATCAGCCTGACTATTTTCCTGATGGAAAAAGCTATAGTAAACATGTGGCTTGCAATCCAGGAAGCAATAGCATGTGTAGATGCCATGACTTACCGCAATTGTTTGCTCTTGTTGTTGTTGTTGTTTTACACCTGCAACATTGAGAGCATCCTGACAGGAAACATCACAACCTGGTTTGGAAACTGCACAAAACAAGATAGACTGGCACTTCAAAGAGTGGTGCGATCAGCTGAGCGCATCACCCACATCAAACTCCCTGACCTGCAGTCCATCTACAGCAAATAATGCTGGACCAAAGCCAGGAAGATCATGAAAGACCTCATAATGGCCATCCTAATAATGGACTCTTCGCTTTGTTGTGGTCAGGGAAACGCCTCCGCTCCCTGATGGCCAAAACAGAGAGAATGAGAAGGAGCTTCTTTACCCAGTGTCCAGAATCAAGGACAACACCAGGACTAGTTTCACTATTCAACACTTGATGCAATATTACAAATATTCTTTTATTCCTTATCGATCTATATATATATGTATTAGTTATTTGTTCTTTTTTTAATCATAAATTGGGGGAGAAAAGTTATACCAATAATTTCACTATATGTCGTACTGTGTGTGGTTATGTATGTGACTAATAAACACAGAGGAGAAATCAAATGCATGCAGTCGAGATGCTAGATGAAAACAAGCAAGAAAAAAGAGAGAAACGGGTGCACGATAAAATACATGCAGCTGAAACAGTAGAAAAGTGGAAAAAAAATGAAGCACGCTGTAAAATGTCAAAGGATAAAATGATAAACATATAAGAATAAGCAATGCTAAGCAGGTAACAGGAAATGAGTATACACTAACAATGTGTCGTTGTGCCATATGGCCGCGCGTACACGTATGCGTGTGTGTTTGTGTGTTTAAAGTAGATATGGAACCTTACGTTCGATTCTGTTGATTGTGCACGCGTCACAGACACACACGTACACACACACACACACACACACACACACACACACACACACACACACACAAGCCATGTGTCCCAGCGTAAGCCTTTATGCATGAGTGCACAACACATTCTGTTTGTGCTTGGGTACATCAGTGTGTGTGTGTGTGTGTGTGAGTGTGTGTTTGTGTGTGCAGGCTGCATGGTGGAGGGCTGGTGTATGTGTGGTGGGGGGTGAAGGGTCAGGGGTCGGGTGGTGGTACAATAGTAAAAGCGGGACGCGTGCGTGTGTGTTTGTGTTTGTGTCCAGATGGCACGAAGCTGAGAGAGCATGGCAATAATGAAGCGAGTGGAACAGTAGCAATAATCCGCCCTCACTGTACACGTGCCGCACAAACACACACTCACACTCACAGACTCACACACACACTTGACGGCTCTGTAAAATCAGAACTCCTCATGAGGCTTCATAAAAAATAAAATGAATAAAATGGTAACAATTAAATATATTTTATAGACTTATATGTGTTTGATTACACTGAAAACCCTAGATGAACTGAGTAACGACATCTCCAAAACTTGATAAGTAAATAAGTTCATATAGAATTAACTAAACTATTTAAGTTAAGGTAACTAGCTGGAAGTAGACTTAACTTAGATTTGCTATTTCATTGTTGTTGTCGTTGTTGTTGTTTCAACATAATTGTAATTGAATGACTCAAATATAGGTCACACAATAACCCAGTTTAAGAATGAAGATTATAACTGATTCTAGGTCAGTCATTAAATAAATGTATTTCTCCACAGAGGTGCATAGACACCAGAACTTCAGTTACACAAGCAGAACTGATAATAGTGTAAACCGGGACCAAAGAGGACGTCAACCAAACAACTAATGTGCTAAAAACATAAATAATGCTGCAAAAGATTTCAACCAATGAAATGTAATTAAATATTTCAAGCGCAAGGCATTGTGCTTATTCCCGTTAGCCTCAGTTTTGAACAATTGTGCCAAAAAATGTAAACCTTTCAAAGAGCTGGAACGAAACCACTCATTCAGGTTTCGCACTGAGGTGCCGAGACAAGGTCCTGGCCATTTCAGTGTTGTGGCAGGAGGGACACCCCTCCTAACCCCTCCATCAAGGAATGGTGGTTATGTTAGTAACCATGACGTTCCCCTTCTGTCACTCATGTTAGGGGTCCCTATGCCACAACTACTGAACTCTGTTATGTGGACTGGTGGTGCGAGATGGGTAAAGCTCTGTGTGCCTCGTAGCCAGTGCACCAGGTTATCACGTAACCACCCCCAACGCACTCATAGGCGTCAAACTTTCCCTTGCACCTCCGGGACAAGTCGACTACTCAAAAATTAAGGACCGGCTGACCCAGTTGTGGCCTCTTCTCTTTTTTTCTCCCCAAAAGCAACAAAATCGTTCAGCTGGGGGCCATATAAGGTCCACGTCAGGGGGTGTCCCTCCAAAGAAACACCACGGAGACCACACCCCACCCAAGGGGGGGGGGGGGGGCTTTAGAGTGGGAATAGGTCAAACAGACTTACCGAGTCTGGTTGGAAGCACGTCATGTTGAAGTGTCCTGTGGTAGATCCTACCCGAAGGGGGAGGAGTTACTGCAAACACGGTGACCGGGGACAGAGAGGCCTCTGCCCAAAGAAGATGCGGTTTACCATCATGGAAATCCTTTTGCAGAAAATACATCACACGGTGTTATCAACGGGATAACCAAGGCATGTGGAGCACCTACCCCAGTACAGGGCCTAATTGACACACATACTGGGCCGGTGGCGAGTTTCTCCGAAAACTCACCATTCACGGGGCTAAGGAGGAAGGACATCCAGAGTTCACACCTTTGTGAACACAACTGGAAGAAGTTGTGCACGTCTTCGCCTCAAGGGAGGGGAAAGGTGTTATACGCAAGTGGTACACCTGGCTAGCTGTCCTGAGGCTTTCATTTGTTTTGAACCTGACAACACACTGGATGAAACCGGCTCAACCCGAAGGTTGCAGAACCTCGCAAAGGTGTCAGGTGTTGCCCAGTCTGCTACACCCCTGGTAGAATGGGTGTGCCGCCCTGGGCTTGATAAGCCATTGCGATGGTGTCAATGACCCAGTGGATGATCCTCTGTTTGGAGATAGCGCTTCCTTTCAGCTGTGCACCAAAGCAGATAAAGAGCTGCTGGGAGCTTCTAAAGCTCTGCGTGTGATCCAAAGTATGCACCGGACACAGTAACACCAAGGCTGGGTCTGCCTCCTCCTGGGTCATAGGAACCTTGGGCACTTAGCCCGGTCGGGGTCTCAGGATGATGTGAGTGTATCCCGGATCGAACTCCAAGCATGGTTTGCTGGCAGAGAACGCCTGCAGGTCTCCTACCCTCTTGATGGAGGTGAGTGCCGTCAGGAAGGCAGTCTTTAAGGAGAGCGCCTTTAACTCTAGGGGCTCAAATGAGATAGCGGCTACATACACCTTCAAGGTGGAGTGGGACAGCCGTCTCTCCAACCTTTCTTGCAGAAAGGAAAGCACTGATCCAACTGCGCATCTCTGGGGGTTTTCGCGTTGGGAAGAACACCACTTAGCGAAGAGACACCACTGCAGGTGGTAGGCCACTTAAGTCTTCCACGTCCCATCCAAGGGCCAGACGTGGAGATTCCAGATTCCAAATGGTCACCCGTCCCTGAAAAAAAGGTCCTTCCTCAGGGGAATTCGCCAGGAGGGGCTGTTGCAAGGAGCGTTCCGAGAACCAAGTCCGGGTGGGCCACTAGGATGACCTGTTCCTCATCCTGCC
>NC_068313.1:37633418-37638418 GCF_025860055.1 Xyrauchen texanus | reverse complement strand
ACATATATATATATATATAACTTGACCTGTAGAAAACAAAACATTAAAGGAATATTCCAGGTTCAACACAAGTTCAATCAGCAGCATGTGTGTTATAATGATGATTACCACATAATTAATGTCGACACGTTCCTCCTTTTCTATAAATGTGTGTTCCAGTGACACACTTCCAATGGAAGTCAATGGGAGTCAATTGAAGTCAATGGAAGTTAATGGGAGTCAATGGAAGTCAATGGAAGTCAATGGAAGTCAATGGGAGTCAATGGAAGTCAATGGAAGTCAATGGGAGTCAATGGAAGTCAATGGAAGTCAATGGGAGTCAATGGAAGTCAATGGAAGTCAATGGGGTTTAATCTGTAACATTAAAATACTGTTTCACAAGTATAGACACATAAACAATATTTGTGTTAACATGATTTTACTGTCATTAAATCACTTAACCGCATCTGTGTGAAGATGATTTACAACTCCGTTGCCATGACGACACAATAATATAATAGAAGTCAATGGGAAATATTAACGCTTAAAGGCAGAAATGTGACGCTTATAATTTAATAAAAGCGCTTACATTAATTCTTCTGTATTATTTGAGATGTAACATTTTTAAATCATTGTTTTTACAGTTGTTTTGGGGTTTTCGGCATTGTGTTGTCATGGCAACGGAGTTATAAATCGTCTCTATCTTCACACAGATGTGGTTATTAAGTGATTTAATGACAGTAAAATCATGTTAACACAAATATTGTTTATGTGTCTATACTTGTGAAACAGTATTTAAATGTTTACAGATTAAACCCCATTGACTTCCATTGACTCCCACTGACTTCCATTGACTTCCATTGACTTCCATTGACTCCCATTGACTTCCATTGACTCCCATTGACTTCCATTGACTTCCATTGACTCCCATTGACTCCCATTGACTTCCATTGACTCCCATTGACTCCCATTGACTTCCATTGACTTCCATTGACTCCCATTGACTTCCATTGACTTCCATTGACTCCCATTGACTTCCATGGACTTCCAATGACTCCTATTGACTCCCATTGACTTCCATTGACTCCCATTGACTTCCATTGACTCCCATTGACTCCCATTGACTTCCATTGACTCCCATTGACTTGCATTGGAAGTGTTTCTGGAACACACATTTAAAGAAAAGGAAGAACGAGTCGACATTTATTATGTGGTAATCAACATTATAACAACAATATAACATATATTCCATTAATTACCAAAACACAATGCCATAAATCAAATTCATATGTATTCATGTTTTATTCAATGTAATTGACAACTGTGATTAAATGTTAGTTTCTGAGAATAAATGTCAATGTAAAATGTGTGTTGTGTGTTCTGATGGTTTTCTGCATGTACAGCGTGTGACGTGTTCTCTAAATTAATTTCTCAGTAATTATCAGAGAACATCTGGAAAGTACAGCAGCACGTGATTACTCTTCCCGGTTGTGGAGTAAAAGTCAAGAATAACCTTAAAAATCCAAAGTAAGGGTTTGATTTATTCCCATTTACTCATTGCGCTCAAGGAAGAGTTTGACAGGATCTCTGTCCTTCACTGTCCCCTGCTGCTGATGTGCGGCACTTCACTTCATGTGTCTTCTTATGTGCATTAATAAAATATAACAGATGACTTTTAATATCTGATCCAATCAGAGTCCTGTCACACGGTCCAGTAAGTGCAAGTGCCCCCATAAATCACCTTGTTGTTCTTCAGTGGGTTAAACAGACTTAATATGAATATGTTTAAATTGAGCTACGTTGACTGATTTTAAGAAGAATTATCTTCATTTGTGAATCTTGCTGTCTCAAAATTATTTGCATTAGTTGACAGTTTTTACACTATTGCCCCTTTATTTAAGTGTGGGGTAAAGGATCCCTCGACACCTTTTTAAAAACTGTTTTTTTTTAAATATGTCATAAACATATTTACATAAACATATTTAAATATACATAAACATATTTACATAAACATATGTACATAAACATAAACATATTTACATAAACATATGTACATAAACATATTTACATATACATATGTACATAAACATATTTACATATACATAAACATATTTACATAAACATATGTACATAAACATATTTACATAAACAAATTTACATAAACATAAACATATTTACATAAAAATATGTACATAAACATATTTACATATACATAAACATATTTACATAAACATATGTACATAAACATATTTACATAAACAAATTTACATAAACATAAACATATTTACATAAAAATATGTACATAAACATATTTACATATACATAAACATATTTACATAAACATATGTACATAAACATATTTACATAAACAAATTTACATAAACATAAACATATTTACATAAAAATATGTACATAAACATATTTACATATACATAAACATATTTACATAAACATATGTACATAAACATATTTACATAAACATATACACTCACCTAAAGGATTATTAGGAACACCTGTTCAATTTCTCATTAATGCAATTATCTAATCAACCAATCACATGGCAGTTGCTTCAATGCATTTAGGGGTGTGGTCCTGGTCAAGACAATCTCCTGAACTCCAAACTGAATGTCAGAATGGGAAAGAAAGGTGATTTAAGCAATTTTGAGCGTGGCATGGTTGTTGGTGCCAGACAGGCCGGTCTGAGTATTTCACAATCTGCTCAGTTACTGGGATTTTCACGCACAACCATTTCTAGGGTTTACAAAGAATGGTGTGAAAAGGGAAAAACATCCAGTATGCGGCAGTCCTGTGGGCGAAAATGCCTTGTTGATGCTAGAGGTCAGAGGAGAATGGGCCGACTGATTCAAGCTGATAGAAGAGCAACTTTGCCTGAAATAACCACTCGTTACAACCGAGGTATGCAGCAAAGCATTTGTGAAGCCACAACACGCACAACCTTGAGGCGGATGGGCTACAACAGCAGAAGACCCCACCGGGTACCACTCATCTCCACTACAAATAGGAAAAAGAGGCTACAATTTGCAAGAGCTCACCAAAATTGGACAGTTGAAGACTGGAAAAAATGTTGCCTGGTCTGATGAGTCTCGATTTCTGTTGAGACATTCAGATGGTAGAGTCAGAATTTGGCGTAAACAGAATGAGAACATGGATCCATCATGCCTTGTTACCACTGTGCAGGCTGGTGGTGGTGGTGTAATGGTGTGGGGATGTTTTCTTGGCACACTTTAGGCCCCTTAGTGCCAATTGGGCATCGTTTAAATGCCACGGCCTACCTGAGCATTGTTTCTGACCATGTCCATCCCTTTATGGCCACCATGTACCCATCCTCTGATGGCTACTTCCAGCAGGATAATGCACCATGTCACAAAGCTCGAATCATTTCAAATTGGTTTCTTGAACATGACAATGAGTTCACTGTACTAAAATGGCCCCCACAGTCACCAGATCTCAACCCAATAGAGCATCTTTGGGATGTGGTGGAACGGGAGCTTCGTGCCCTGGATGTGCATCCCACAAATCTCCATCAACTGCAAGATGCTATCCTATCAATATGGGCCAACATTTCTAAAGAATGCTTTCAGCACCTTGTTGAATCAATGCCACGTAGAATTAAGGCAGTTCTGAAGGCGAAAGGGGGTCAAACACAGTATTAGTATGTGTTCCTAATAATCCTTTAGGTGAGTGTATACATAAACATATTTACATGGAATCAACATTTAACATTTACCCCCCCCCAACAAACACTCCAGTGGTCACATGAGCAAACACACACACACACACACACACACTACACACACACACTCACACTACACACACACACAAATAAACAAACAAACACACACACATATACCCATATACCCACATACACACACACACACACACTCAGTCACTCGCTCACACACACACATGTGTCACACATGTCTACCTCTCCCCAAGAGCTCTCCAGGAATGCCAAATATTTGCCCCATTTCCTAACAAACAAATCCAAATGACCCAATCTACTAAATATCAGGTGCTCATCCTCCCTCCTCATCTCTGTGCCCCTCTCCTGAAACAGGGGCGCTCCAGCCGACCTCTGACCCCTCAAAACAATCAGGTGACATCACACTGATCACAACTCAATTCTTTATGATTTATTCCCCCCAAATTAAGATACAACATAACAAAAAAGAATAAAGCCTTTTCTTTTTAGATAATTGTGTCTTAACTTTTTATTTTATTTTGTTTTTTGTCATAATTTGCTTTGCTAATTTGGTTGTGTTGTGCACCTCTGGGCCACCGTAGCACAATGGTGAATTTAACACATCTACCAGCAAGTGCTGCTAACTGCTCATGCTAACCAGCTGCACGCTGACTGGAGCTCTTAAAACAAGACCTGCAATTCCACTTGTCGCCGCTAGTGGCCGGAAATGAGACACACACACACACACACACACACGCACGCACGCACACGCACTCCACCTGCTGAACATCCCCTTTATCTGCAACAACAGGTGAGGAGAAACATTTAAACCTCAGTGCTGATGTTTACAAGCCAAACACATGCTGTCACAACATTAAATGTGTGCTTCAGCTGTGGAGTCAGTCAGGTGATGATGAAGATGATGATGATGATGAAGGGCTCCATGATCTTCAATTTGTGAGTTTCTGCTGTTTCATTCAACAGGAAGAACAGTCAGTGTGCACACTACAACACTGATGCTCTGCACAACACCTTCAACTGCAGACCAGAGAAGCCACAATAACACACACACACACACACACACACACACACACACACACACACACACACACCCTAAACAGGAAATAAAAGTGAGATGTAAATGAGGTGAGAGAGAGAGAGAGAGAGAGAGAGGAAGGGGTTGTACTTTCTCGAATGTCACAGCTCTGTACGTGTATGTGTGTGTTAGTTAGTTTCCCTGCAGCACTGAACACACACACACACACACACACACACACACACACATGAATGCGAGTTAGCGTGTGTTTGGCATGTTCTG
>NC_068313.1:37618418-37620918 GCF_025860055.1 Xyrauchen texanus | reverse complement strand
TATTCATCATTTGCTGTTTTTCGTTCTTGACAAGATGAAGATCATCAAGCACAATATTTCCACCGCATCACATAAATGGGACAGAAATCAGTGTTTAAGTGTGTTTGTTGCAGGATGAATAAATTGTGGATCTGTATGGAGTACTGCGGCGGAGGATCTCTACAGGACATTTATCACGGTAACATCTGTCATCTCTTCATGCACAGAACCGTAATATCTGTGGATTAAACACATCTCTGAGACTCGGCTTGAACTCAACTATGATCAGATTCAGAGAAAACACACTGACGTTGTGTGACAGTTTTTCTCCTTTCTTGCAACTTGAAAAAAAATCCAGAATTTCTCACCAAATTCACCAAACTTCCTATTTTCAGGTCAAAATGAAGCTGTCCACCAAAAACCAAACCAAAAGACATGAAACACAAGCCCTCAAACACACACACACACACATTACAACATAGTCTTACACACACTCTCTCACACACACACACACACATACACACACACATTACAACATAGTCTTACACACTGGTGAGATAAACACAGAACAACACTTAAACCGCTAATAAGTGATGTTGCTTGTGTTTCTCCCTCTCAAAAACATTTCACATGATGAACACAAAAGACACAATGTAAACATGTTTATTCCTTAATGTACACCAAACAACAACAAACAATTATTCTGCCCCCTCATAGTCATGCCATGGACAAGGTCATGGTCAACTAGAGTGGCACGAATTTCATCCAACACTGCTTGTGTCCTTGCCCTTCCTCCTCCTCTTCCATGTCGTCCTCTCCCTCCTCTTCCTCCTCCCACTCTCTATTCCTCCTCTCCCTCCTCTTCCTCCTCCCACTCTCTATTCCTCCTCTCCCTCCTCTTCCTCCTCCCACTCTCTACTCCTCCTCTCCCTCCTCCACCTCCTCCTCTTTCTACTCCGCCTCCTCTCCCTACTCCTCCTCTCCCAACTCCTCCTCTTCCTCCTTCCACTCCCTACTCCTCCTCTTCCTCCTCCCACTCTCTACTCCTCCTCTTCCTCCTCTCCCTCCTCCACCTACTCCTCCTCCTCTCTCTACTCCTCCTCTCCCTCCTCTCTCTACTCCTCCTCTACCTACTCCTCCTCTCCCTCCTCCACCTACTCCTCCTCTTCCTCCTCTCTCTACTCCTCCTCTCCCTCCTCCACCTACTCCTCCTCTTCCTCCTCCCACTCTCTACTCCTCCTCTTCCTCCTCTCCCTCCTCCACCTACTCCTCCTCTTCTCTCTACTCCTCCTCTCCCTCCTCCTCCTCTCCCTCCTCCACCTGCTCTTCCTCCTCTCTCTACTCCTCCTCTCCCTACTCCTCCTCTTCCTCCTTCCACTCCCTACTCCTCCTCTTCCATGTCGTCCTACTCCTCCACCTACTCCTCCTCCTCTATCTACTCCTCCTCCTCCTCTCCCTCCTCCACCTACTCCTCCTCCTCTCCCTCCTCCACCTGCTCTTCCTCCTCCTCTCTCTACTCCTCCTCTCCCTACTCCTCCTCTTCCTCCTTCCACTCCCTACTCCTCCTCTTCCATGTCATCCTACTCCTCCACCTCCTCTTCCTCCTCTCTGTACTCCTCCTCTCCCTACTCCTCCACCTCTCTCTACTCCTCCTCTTCCTCCTCTCCCTCCTCCACCTCCTCTTCCTCCTCTCTCTACTCCTCCTCTCCCTACTCCTCCTCCTCTCCCTACTCCTCCTCTTCCTTCTCTCCCTACTCCTCCTCTTCCATGTCGTCCTACTCCTCCACCTACTCCTCCTCCTCTCTCTCCTCCACCTGCTCTTCCTCCTCCTCTCTATACTCCTCCTCTTCCTCCTTCCACTCCCTACTCCTCTTCCATGTCATTCTACTCCTCCACCTCCTCTCTATACTCCTCCTCTTCCTCCTCTCCTCCTCCACCTCCTCTTCCTCCTCTTCTTTCTCCTCGTCCTCCTCCCACTCCCTAATCCTCCTCTTCCATGTCATCCTACTCCTCCACCTCCTCTTCCTACTCCTCTTCCTCCTCCTCCTCTCCCTACTCCTCCTCTTCCTCCACCTCCTCTTCCTACTCCTCCTCTTCCTCCTCCTCCTCTCCCTACTCCTCCACTTCCTCCTCCTCCTCTCCCCTACTCCTCCACTTCCTCACTTTTCCTCCTCTCCTTCCTCCACCTCCTCTCCTTACTCTTCTTCCTCCTCCACCTCCTCATCCTCATCTTCTTCCTCTCATTACTGCTCTTCCTCCACCTCCTCTCCTTACTCCTCCTCTTCCTATTCGTCCTCTTCTTCTTCCTCCTCCTCCTCTCCCTACTCCTCCACTTCCTCACTTTTCCTCCTCTCCTTCCTCCACCTCCTCTCCTTACTCTTCTTCCTCCTCCACCTCCTCATCCTCATCTTCTTCCTCTCATTACTGCTCTTCCTCCACCTCCTCTCCTTACTCCTCCTCTTCCTATTCGTCCTCTTCTTCTTCCTCCTCCTCCTCTCCCTACTCCTCCACTTCCTCACTT
>NC_068313.1:37588418-37600918 GCF_025860055.1 Xyrauchen texanus | reverse complement strand
CGCACACGCACGCACACACACAACACACACACACTCTCACAACAACACACACACGCACACACACACACACAACAACGCACAAGCACACACACTCACACACTCACACACACACGCACACACTCTCACAACAACACACACTCACACTCACAACAACACACACACTCACACTCACAACAACACACACACACAACAACGCACACGCACACACACTCACACACAACAACACACATGCACACACACCACGCACACACTCTCACAACAACACACACACACTCACACTCACAACAACACACACACACACTCACACTCACAACAACACACACACACAACACACACACACAACAACGCACATGCACACACACTCACACACACACACACACAACAACGCACATGCACACACACTCACACACACACACTCACACACACACACACATGCACAAACTCTCACAACAACACACACACACACACTCACACTCACAACAACACACACTCACACTCACAACAACACACACACACAACAACACACACACACACAACAACGCACATGCACACACTCTCACACACACACACACACACACACACACACAACAACACACACACACAACAACACACATGCACACACACTCACACACACACACTCACACACTCACAACAACACACACACACACACTCACACTCACAACAACACACACTCACACTCACAACAACACACACACACAACAACACACACACACACAACAACGCACATGCACACACTCTCACACACACACACAACAACACACATGCACACACACTCACACACACACACTCACACACACACACACACACACACAACAACACACACACACAACAACGCACATGCACACACTCTCACACACACACACACACACACACAACAACACACACACACAACAACACACATGCACACACACTCACACACACACACTCACACACACTCACACACACACTCACACACACATGTTGTGTTTCCATGTTTTATGGGGACTTTCCATAGACATAATGACTTTTATACTGTACAAACTTTATATTCTATCCCCTAAACCTAACCCTACCCCTAAACCTAACCCTCACAGAAAACTTTCTGCATTTTTACATTTTCAAAAAACATAATTTAGTATGATTTATAAGCTGTTTTCCTCATGGGGACCGACAAAATGTCCCCACAAGGTCAAACATTTCGGGTTTTACTATCCTTATGGGGACATTTGGTCCCCACAAAGTGATAAATACACGCTCACACATACACACACACACACACACACTCACACACACACACACTCACACACACTCACACACACTCACGCACACACACACACACACACACACTCACACACACTCACACACACACTCACACTCACACACACACACACACTCACACTCACACACACACACACACACACTCACACACACTCACACACACACTCACACTCACACACACACACTCACACACACACACACACACACACACACTCATACACACTCACACACACTCACGCACACACACACACACACACACACACTCACACACACTCACACACACACTCACACTCACACACACACACTCACACACACTCACACACACACACACACACACACACACACACTCATACACACTCACACACACACACTCACACACACACACTCACGCACACACATTATTTTGGTCATAGTCATTAACTATGTAACATCTTTGATCTGGTTTTGGTGTCTGTGGTGAATCTCTAATTCTCTCTCTGAATCCACAGACCTCCGACTTATTTTTTGAGGTACGTCACCTGTCCACGATATTTCCTCTCGAAGCCGCAGTAAACAATGCTCTCATCTGTCATATTCATCTGTTTATGTGTTATAAAAGACAAATGAAACATTGTCATTGATGTCATCTCTCCTGTGTTCAGTAACACGCTGCCGCACAGTGATGAAGTTCCTCCTCCTCTTCCTCCTAAAGTGAGTTTGTGCAATACATTAAAGAAGACTTATTTCAGGTCACAGAACATAAATGTTACAGCTGGAAACTTTTCACTCATACTGCAAAAGCTTCGTAAAGGCAGTAAATATGTCTTAACCCTTATATTATTCCCTAGCAACACGCTAGTTACCACCAAAAAAAAACTGACATTGCATAATACAAAGACATATACAAATAATTTTTTTTAATTGTTGTGGAGAATACATCAAATACAAGATTAAGTTTAGTTTTTCACTATCACTCTTAAAGGGACAGTACACCCAAAAATGAAAATTCTCTCATCACTGAATCACCCTCATGCCGTTCCAGATGTGTTTGACTTTCTTTCTTCTGCAGAACACACATGAAGATATTTCAGCTCTGTAGATCCATATAATGCAAGTGAACGGTGACCAGAACTTTGAAGCTCCAAAAAGCACATAAATGCAGCATAAAAGTACTCCATAAGACTCCAGTGGTTTAATCCATGTCTTCAGAAGTGATATGATAGGTGTGTGTGAGAAAAATATCAATATTTAAGAGAAACTTTACTGTAAATCTCCACTTTCACTTTCACATTCTTCTTTTTCGTTTTTGCCGATTCGCATTTATCGTGCATGTCGCCCCCCAACAGGGCAAAGTTGAGAATTTAGAGTAAAAAGGACTTAAATATTGATCTGTTTCTCACCCACACCTATCATGTCACTTCTGAATACATGGATTAAACCACTGCAGTCTTATGTGAACGTGAAAATGTAGATTTACAGTACAATTTCTCTTAAATATTTATCTTTTTCTTACACACACCTATCATATCACTTCTGAAGACATGGATTAAACCACTGGATTACTTTTATGCTGCCTTTATGTGCGTTTTGGAGCTTAAAAGTTCTGGTCACCATTCACTTGCATTGTATGGACCTACAGAGCTGAAATATTCTTCTAAAAATCTTCATTTGTGTCCTGCAGAAGAAAGAAAGTCACATCTGGGATGGCATGAGGGCGAGTATTTAAATTTTTCTTAATCGGATCATCTGAACAGAACAGTTATTACTTTCTGTAGCTCTAGTGTCTTAAAATGTATTTGCAGCAATAACACATTTTGAAACAGGTTTCTGACCACTGCCCCTGAATGCCATTGGTCATTAATCAGATAGTCCCACCCCCAGTCCACTTCATTGGCTGAGTTAGGGTGTAGTAAATATAATAAGCATAACTGAATCATGACATGTGTACAAATGTGTGTGTGTGTGCAGCCGAAGAACCGCAGTAGTTCAGGGGAGAGCATGACTGCAGACGAGGATCACGGTAAAGCTCTGTGTGTGAGCGGACCCTCACCTTTACTCAGGACGTCCAGTGGCACACAAACACACACAAGGCCCATCCCGCGACCACGATCTGTACGGAGTGTGAATTCAGGTCAGCAGCTTACACACACAGACAAATACACACAAATCAAATAGCAACTCTATGAAGTCTATAGAAATGATTTAGTCACTATCATAACAGACTGAGTGTGTGTGTGTGTGTGTGTGTGTGTGTCTGTCTCTGTGTCTGTATCTGTGTGTGTGTGTGTGTGTGTGTGTGTGTGTGTGTGTGTCTGTGTCTGTGGATGTGTCTGTGTGTCTGTATCTGTGTGTGTGTGTGTGTGTGTCTCTGTGTGTCTGTCGATGTGTCTGTATCTGTGTCTGTGTGTGTGGCTGTATCTGTGTCTGTGTGTGTCTGTCTGTCTTCGGATGTGTCTGTATCTGTGTGTCTGTATCTGTGTGTCTGTGGATGTGTCTGTGTGTGTCTGTCTCTGACTGTGTGTGTCTGTCTTTGTGTGTCTGTGTGTTTGTGTGTCTGTCTCTGACTTTGTCTGTCTGTGTCTCTGTGTCTGTATCTGTGTGTCTGTCTGCCTGTGGATGTGTCTGTTTGTCTGTATCTGTGTGTCTGTGGATGTGTCTGTGTGTCTGTATCTGTGTGTCTGTGTGTCTATCTGTGGATGTGTCTGTAAATGTGTCTGTGTGTCTGTATCTGTGTGTGTATCTGTGTGTGTGTGTGTGTGTGTGTGTGTGTGTGTGTCTGTGTCTGTGGATGTGTCTGTGTGTCTGTATCTGTGTGTGTGTGTGTGTGTGTGTGTCTGTCTGTCTTCGGATGTGTCTGTATCTGTGTGTCTGTATCTGTGTGTCTGTGGATGTGTCTGTGTGTGTGTGTGTGTGTGTGTGTGTGTGTGTGTGTGTGTGTGTGTGTCTGTCTCTGACTGTGTGTGTCTGTCTTTGTCTGTGTGTTTGTGTCTGTGTGTCTGTCTCTGACTTTGGCTGTCTGTGTCTCTGTGTCTGTATCTGTGTGTCTGTCTGTCTGTGGATGTGTCTGTGTGTCTGTATCTGTGTGTCTGTGGATGTGTCTGTATCTGTGTGTCTGTGTGTCTGTATCTGTGGATGTGTCTGTAAATGTGTCTGTGTGTCTGTATCTGTGTGTGTATCTGTGTGTGTGTGTGTGTGTCTGTGTCTGTGGATGTGTCTGTGTGTCTGTATCTGTGTGTGTGTGTGTGTCTGTCTCTGACTGTGTGTGTCTGTCTTTGTGTGTCTGTGTGTCTGTCTCTGACTTTGGCTGTCTGTGTCTCTGTGTCTGTATCTGTGTGTATGTCTGTCTGTGGATGTGTCTGTGTGTCTGTATCTGTGTATCTGTGTGTCTGTATCTGTGTCTGTGGATGTGTCTGTGTGTCTGTATCCGTGTGTCTGTATCTGTGTGTCTGTATCTGTGTCTGTGGATGTGTCTGTGTGTCTGTATCTGTGTGTTTGTGGATGTCTGTGTCCGTGTGTCTGTATCTATGTCTGTGGATGTGTCTGTGTGTCTGTATCTGTGTGTCTGTATCTGTGTGTCTGTATCTGTGTCTGTGGATGTGTCTGTGTATCTGTATCTGTGTGTCTGTGGATGTGTCTGTGTCCGTGTGTCTGTATCTGTGTGTCTGTATCTGTGTCTGTGGATGTGTCTGTGTGTTTGTGGATGTGTCTGTGTCCGTGTGTCTGTATCTATGTCTGTGGATGTGTCTGTGTGTCTGTATCTGTATCTGTGTGTCTGTATCTGTGTGTCTGTATCTGTGTCTGTGGATGTGTCTGTGTGTCTGTATCTGTGTGTCTGTGGATGTGTCTGTGTCCGTGTGTCTGTATCTATGTCTGTGGATGTGTCTGTGTGTCTGTATCTGTGTCTGTGTCTGTTTCTGTGTCTGTCTGTATATGTGTGTGTGTATCTGTGTCTGTGTCTGTGTCCGTGTGTCTGTATCTGTGTGTCTGTATCTGTGTCTGTGGATGTGTCTGTGTGTCTGTGGATGTGTCTGTTTCTGTGTCTGTCTGTATATGTGTGTGTGTCTGTCTCTGTGTGTCTGTCTTTGTGTGTCTGTGTGTGTGTGTGTGTGTGTGTGTGTTTTGTTGTTGTTGTTGTACTGCAGATCCGTCATCATTCTCTAGTTTTCACACTGATCCTCCTGCAGAACTTCAGCCTCCTGAACTGCCACCAAAGGACAGAAGACGCAGACAAGCTCCACAGGTGCCTCCTGTCTCACTCTCACAAGGAATGTTAAAGAATGTCACACTTTCATTGCTCAAACAGACACTGTGTGCATTACTTATATACACATCTGAGGCATGAAAATGTGACATTTACTGTGTTACAACAAGTGCAACAAAATGAAATAAAACCCCAAAAATCCGAATATGTTTTGTTTGCTTTAGATCCAATATGTGAACAAAGTCAAGGAATTCTATTTCAATTGGATTAAGCAAAAACATTTTAACCTGTAAGACGTCTGGGTCAAAATGACCAGAACACAAAATAAGTGTAATGAACGTCTCGTGAGGTCTCGTGACAGCTGTCAGGATGTGAAGCTTGATAAAGTCTTTTGGCTGTTAGACGTGATTCTGAAACAGAAGCTTGAGGTTTTGTGTTTTCTGACTCAAATATGACTGTAACAATAATCTGTGATCTACAGCAGACATTATCATCAGATGTTACACTGACATCACATGCCTTTGTTTGTTTGTTTGTTTGTTTGTTTGTTTGTTGTTCAGGATCCAGTGGAGTGTGTCAGTCCTGTGATCAAGAAGCCACCGGTACGGTGTTGTGACATCACTTCCTTTTGCTTGAATTCTTCCCAAGACAATGAAATAACGGTGAATAATGTGTTTCTGCCAGATCGTGTTCCGGAAGGTGTTTCATGGCTGTCCGCTGAAGGTGAACTGCTCCACCCCGTGGGAACACCCCGTCAGTAAAGGTAACGCCCGGCCACACGGCTGACCTGACGAGCGCTCGTGGAAACATCCGTGATGATTGTCATGTGTTTGTGTTCAGATCAACACCTGATCTTTGGCGCAGACGAGGGGATCTTCACACTGAACCTGAACAGCTCTGAGACCACCATGGAGCTGGTGAGAGAAAACAACCCAATCACATTTATCAAGCTCTGATTCGTCCAGAAATATCCAATTAAAATGACACTTCCTCTTCAGCTCTTTCCAGGCAAGTGTGTGTGGCTGTACACCATCGGAAACGTGTTAATGTCTGTGTCAGGTGAGATTCAGTCACAGTCAGAAAGATGTTTGAAATAAGAAATAGTTTATCATGAAACTGAATAATGTGTGTGTGTGTGTGTGTGTCTGTGTGTGTGTGTGTGTGTGTGTGTGTGTAACAGGGAAGTCTTCTCAGCTTCACTCTCACTCTCTGAAGGAACTGTACGAACAGACGCGCAGAGAGCACCGGATAGTTGCCTTGCCAACACACAGACTGTTGCCGCGGTAACTACCTCATTTGTCACACAAAAATACATATGACGAATGATCTCTTAAATGACACCTGGAGTCGTGAGTTTGAATCCAGGGCGTGCTGAGTGACTCCAGTCAGGTCTCCATAGCAACCAAATTGGCCCGGTTGCTAGGGAGGGTAGAGTCACATGGGGTAACCTCCTCGTGGTCACTATAATGTGGTTCTTGCTTTCAATGGGGCGTGTGGTGAATGACTCCAATCAGGTCTCCTTAGCAACGAAATTGTCCCGGTTGCTAGGGAGGGTAGAGTCACATGGGGTAACCAAATTGGCCTGGTTGCTAGGGAGGGTATAGTCACATGGGGTAACCAAATTGGCTCCAGTTTCTAGGGAGGGTAGAGTCACATGAGGTAACCAAATTGGCCCAGTTGCTAGGGAGGGTAGAGTCACATGGGGTAACCAAATTGGCCCGGTTGCTAGGGAGGGTAGAGTCACATGAGGTAACCAAATTGGCCCAGTTGCTAGGGAGGGTAGAGTCACATGGGGTAACCAAATTGGCCCGGTTGCTAGGGAGGGTAGAGTCACATGGGGTAACCAAATTGGCCTGGTTGCTAGGGAGGGTAGAGTCACATGGGGTAACCAAATTGGCCCGGTTGCTAGGGAGGGTAGAGTCACAAGGGGTAACCAAATTGGCCTGGTTGCTAGGGAGGGTAGAGTCACGTGGGGTAACCAAATTGGCTCCGGTTGCTAGGGAGGGTAGAGTCACATGAGGTAACCAAATTGGCCCGGTTGCTAGGGAGGGTAGAGTCACATGGGGTAACCAAATTGGCCTGGTTGCTAGGGAGGGTAGAGTCACATGGGGTAACCAAATTGGCTCCGGTTGCTAGGGAGGGTAGAGTCACATGAGGTAACCAAATTGGCCCGGTTGCTAGGGAGGGTAGAGTCACATGGGGTAACCAAATTGTCCCGGTTGCTAGGGAGGGTAGAGTCACATGGGGTAACGTCCTCGTGGTGGTGATTAGTGGTTCTCTCAATGGGGCATGTGGTGAGTTGTGTGTGGATCGTGTAGAGTAGCATGAGCCTCCACATGCTGTGAGTCTCCTTAGCAACCAAATTGGCCCAGTTGCTAGGGAGGGTAGAGTTCACTCACACACACACACACACACACTTACACACTCACACAACACACACACACACACACACACACACACACTTATACACACACACTCACACACACACACACACTCACACACACACACTTACACACTCACACAAACACACACACAAACACACACACACACACACACACACACACACACACTTATACACACACACTCACACACACAATTTAATCTCACAGTTTTTCTCATTGTCTCTTAACAGGAAGTTTGCAATCAGCACAAAGATTCCAGATACAAAAGGCTGCAGAATGTGTTCAGTAGGTGAGATCACATCACAGTTTGAGTCGAACACAACAAGATATTTACATGAATAAAGCATTTTAAACCTTCACTCTGTGTGTGTGTGTGTGTGTGTGTGTGTGTGTGTGTGTGTGTGCAGCTCAGAACACTCAGAAGGCGTGTGTGTTCCTGTGTTGTGCACTGGAGTGCAGTGTAGTTCTGTTGCAGTGGTATGAGCCCATGCAAAAGTTCATGCTCATCAAGGTGAGTGACTTCAACTGCCGGGAACTATTTCATTGTCAATGTGGCCTCAGATGTCTTGAGTTTCGCCAAATCTCGAGAAGAAAATAAGAAATGTACATTTTGCATTAATCACGTGTCCCTCGAAGGCCTCGTTGCCGCCAGGCAGATTTAGAATTTCAAAAATAAACAGCTTTCTGGATACACCCCCGTCTGCAGTTGGTCAAACAAAGAGATAGCCCCGCCCCCAACTCACGCCATTGGTTGAGTGATGCTGTTGTGGCGGGTCAAAACCAACAGAGCAATTTATATATAGTTGCAGAGGGTTATATCAGCTTCACATCATTGAAACAGAAGTGATCAGAGTGACCTCCTGTTAGTGTGCACGTGGTCTCGTTTACTCTTGTATCATTGTGATCTCACAGCAATTTGATTTCCCGCTGCCGAGTCCTCTGCGTGTGTTCGAGATGCTGGTGGTTCCGGAGCAGGAGTATCCACAGGTGTACATCCGAGTCAGCAGAGGAACCAGCCTGACACAACCTGTCCAGCTCCGATACATCGACCTCAACTCAAACACATCCTGGTTCGCTGATACCGGACTCGGTACGGATCCACACACACACACACACACATCCAGCAGTACACATGAAATATCTGAACGTCCTAACACTGTTTTCTGTGTGTCTCAGAGAGTCGCGGTGCTGACAGAGTTCAGCTGAATCAGCTGGACAGTGACACACTGCTGGTTTTGATTGACAGTGAGTAACAGTGCTTACACATATGTTAGGAGATTTTAAGAAATGTCCCCCTAAGGAAGGGTTCCCCTTCTTTTCCCCAATCTGGAACGCCCAATGCGCTCCAAGTCCTCGTGGTGGCGTAGTGACTCGTCTCAATCAGGGTGGCGGAGGACGAATCTCAGTTGCCTCCACGTCAGAGACCGTCAATCCGCGCATCTTATCACGTGACTTGTTGACCAACTGGAAACACACAAGAGTGGAAACACCGACTGAACTGGCACTGGACCGCACACACGAGGAGACTAAAATAGGGAGAAATCAAACAGGTTAACAGACAGCGCAGGTGTGACTTATAAACTAATAATGGGCAAACAAGGAGGCGGGTATGACGCAAGACAGAGTGACATGCGGCGACACCGAAACAATAACAAACCTGCGTGCTCTCACAAGATGACAAATCACCCGAATGGCATGAGCGCTCACAATTAGACAATATACGCTCATGCCAACTGACAAACAAGACAAGAGAATGTGTAGCAACGCCAAACAAAGCGATGCCATGCATTCTCACAAGACAACAAATCACCCGAATGGCATGAGTGCTCACAATTAGGCAATATACGCTCATGCCAACTGACAAACAAGACGAGAGAATGTGTAGCAACGCCAAAGCGTTGCCATGCATTCTCACAAGACAACAAATCACCCGAATGGCATGAGCGCTCACAATTAGACAATAGACGCTCATGCCAACTGACAAACAAGACAAGAGAATGTGTAGCAACGCCAAACAAAGCGATGCCATGTATTCTCACAAGACAACAAATCACCCGAATGACATGAGCGCTCACACTTAGACAATATACGGTCATGCCAACTGACAAACAAGAGGAGAGAATGTGTAGCAACGCCAAACAAAGCGATGCCATGCATTCTCACAAGACAACAAATCACCCGAATGGCATGAGCGCTCACAATTAGACAATATACGCTCATGCCAACTGACAAACAAGAGGAGAGAATGTGTAGCAACGCCAAACAAAGCGATGCCATGCATTCTCACAAGACAACAAATCACCCGAATGGCATGAGCGCTCACAATTAGACAATATACACTCATGCCAACTGACAAACAAGAGGAGAGAATGTGTAGCAACGCCAAACAAAGCGATGCCATGTATTCTCACAAGACAACAAATCACCCGAATGGCATGAGCGCTCACAATTAGACAATATACGCTCATGCCAACTGACAAACAAGACGAGAGAATGTGTAGCAACGCCAAACAAAGCGATGCCATGTATTCTCACAAGACAACAAATCACCCGAATGGCATGAGTGCTCACAATTAGGCAATATACGCTCATGCCAACTGACAAACAAGACGAGAGAATGTGTAGCAATGCCAAAGCGATGCCATGCATTCTCACAAGACAACAAATCACCCGAATGGCATGAGCGCTCCCAATTAGACAATACACGCTCATGCCAACTAACAAACAAGACAAGAGAATGTGTAGCAACGCCAAACAAAGCGATGCCATGCATTCTCACAAGACAACAAAACCTGCTGAGCGTACATCGTGAGGCAAACGCCACGTGGTGCACGCAACAGGTGACTAAAACGAGACAGGACACCTGTGTGAGAGTTCGGCCACACACACACACACACAACACCTCAGACCGAAGAGACCGAGCCTCAGCACAACCTGAAGACAGCTCGCGACCCGTGCGTGCAATGCACAGCTGCGTCGCTAGAGACAGACAAACTATTTATGCGAGCGCATCCTGCCAAGATGACATAAGCACGATGCACGCACATCAATAACAGACATACATGGAGCATGAGTGTCCGGATCCAGACACAGACCGAAACCGAACCAAAAACACACAAACATAACCACGCACGGGGCAGCTGCCTTGTCTCTCTCGAACTGTCGTCTCCGGCTGCCTTTATCCCTCGCGCACCCCATCAGGCGGATTGGGGACTAGGCGTGCGTCGTTCCAGCCCCGCCCATCTCCGCTCTACAGTCAGTATCGGAGCTGGTGCCGATCCAGGTCTCGTATTGGTGCATCATTAGTCTTAAATAAGTTTTTCTTGTTTTAAGGATGTTTTTAAGGTAAAATAAGTCATAAATACTCAGTAAGAAATTGATTCTTTGCTGCAGAAGTCTGTGATGCAGGTGTGAAGCATTGTGAGTAAATATAACACCTAAACATTACACTTCTCTAACCAACTTATATCCAACGTGTATATAGTTCACATGCAAGAAAATTTTCCACTTATTGTTTACAAATGGAGGGATGAGTCGACATTATCGTCTGGTGTCTGACGCCGGTGCGGTGTGTAGAGCTTGAGCCGAAAATAACCTGGAATATTCCTTCAACAGAAAGCCGTTAATCTGTTGCATCTGTTTTATGAGAGGGGACCTCAAAGCGCGCATGTGTGTGTGGAATATTCCGTTCACACACACACACACACACACACACACACACACACACTCACACACACACACACACACACAGTCTCACACACACACACACACACACACACTTTCACACACACACACACACACACACACACATTCTCTCACTCGTGATCTGTCAATCAACTAAAATGTTACTGTGAAATTCTGTTGTTGTCATGGCGCTGCGATGATGATGATGAGGTTTTGTGGTGAAACTGTTTTTCTGTTGGTCTTCACAGACTCTGTATATACTGTCAATTTGGAGGGGTCAACAAAATACCACAGACACCTACAGACTGACGTCAACTTTAAACTAGACATCGACGCTGTGGGTAAGAAAGCTCACGACTGTGTGTCTCATCAACCCGATGAAGGAAATCTCTCCATCATCCACAAACTGCATCTTCATGTGTGTGTTTAGTGTATCACGACGACACGTTGATCGCGGTCTGGAGACACGGCTGGCAGAGGAGAGGTCAGGGCTTCTCGGAGATCCTGCAGGAAATCACAGACCCCAAAAAAACCTTCCGCCTGGTGGGATCCGACAGGTAAACACACACACACACACACACACACACACACACACACACCTTCTAGATACACACAATGTACTAAACTGATAACGTCCCCTGTCAACAGAACTGTTGTCATGGAGAAACGAGCCTGTGATGACCAATCAGGACTCTGTAATCTCTACATCCTGGAGACGGTTGACTCCGCCCCTGATTCCTGAGTGTGTGTGTGCTGTTATACAAAGTGTGATCACTCCGGAAAGCTCCATTTTCCATTTTCCATTTTCCTTGATTTACTGTATGTTAAACTCCTCCTGGTGTTAATAAAGATGTCCATCTGAATGTGAAAACACACCACACTTCTGTTTCTTCTGTGTCTGTGTTTGTGCGATTTCTCAGTGAACAGTCCATCCATGAACCATTATGTTTGGAAAT
>NC_068313.1:37510918-37568418 GCF_025860055.1 Xyrauchen texanus | reverse complement strand
AGGTACTGGTTTATGATGGTACTGGTGTATGATGGTACTGGTTTATGATGGTACTGGTTTATGATGGGCACTGGTTTATGATGGTACTGGTTTATGATGGTACTGGTTTATGATGGGTACAGGTTATTGATGGGCACTGGTTTATGATGGTACTGGTTTATGATGGGTACAGGTTATTGATGGGCACTGGTTTATGATGGTACTGGTTTATGATGGGTACTGGTTTATGATGGTACTGGTTTAAGATGGGTACTGGTTTATGATGGTACTGGTTTATGATGGGTACAGGTTATTGATGGGCACTGGTTTATGATGGTACTGGTTTATGATGGGTACTGGTTTATGATGGTAATGGTTTATGATGGTACTGGTTTATGATGGGTACAGGTTATTGATGGGCACTGGTTTATGATGGTACTGGTTTATGATGGGTACTGGTTTATGATGGGCACTGGTTTATGATGGTACTGGTTTATGATGGGTACTGGTTTATGATGGTACTGGTTTATGATGGTACTGGTTTATGATGGGTACTGGTTATTGATGGGCACTGGTTTATGATGGGTACTGGTTTATGATGGTACTGGTTTATGATGGGTACTGGTTTATGATGGTACTGGTTTATGATGGGTACTGGTTTATGATGGGTACTGGTTTATGATGGGTACAGGTTATTGATGGGCACTGGTTTATGATGGTACTGGTTTATGATGGGTACAGGTTATTGATGGGCACTGGTTTATGATGGTACTGGTTTATGATGGGTACTGGTTTATGATGGTACTGGTTTATGATGGGTACAGGTTATTGATGGGCACTGGTTTATGATGGTACTGGTTTATGATGGGTACTGGTTTATGATGGTACTGGTTTATGATGGTACTGGTTTATGATGGGTACAGGTTATTGATGGGCACTGGTTTATGATGGTACTGGTTTATGATGGGTACTGGTTTATGATGGGTACAGGTTATTGATGGGCACTGGTTTATGATGGTACTCGTTTATGATGTTTACTGGTTTATGATGGGTACAGGTTATTGATGGGTACTGGTTTATGATGGTACTGGTTTATGATGGTACTGGTTTATGATGGGCACTAGTTTATGATGGTACTGGTTTATGATGGTACTGGTATAACCATGTCCACTTTAGTGGCATGCAGCTATATATACCTGAAATACTAGGAGGGGCCCA
Source organism: Xyrauchen texanus (assembly GCF_025860055.1). NCBI lineage: Eukaryota > Metazoa > Chordata > Actinopteri > Cypriniformes > Catostomidae > Xyrauchen > Xyrauchen texanus. Next base: position 37,567,221 of record NC_068313.1, on the reverse strand, counting down.
CCAACTAAGAAATTAATGCTGCGAAATCTTAATATTTCCAAGTGTATAGCCAACAAAAATGTAAAGACAGGAATTAACTTTGTAAACCTTTATATAGGATTTAGAAAATCCAGCAGAAATAAACAAAACAATATATATTTCTATGAACATAAATTTAAAGGAAATCAGTCCAATGAATGACAGCAGTATCCACACAGATGTTCTGTAAAATAAGACTTAATCAAAAATGGAAAAGGAATGACAATGAAAATAAATAAAATCTAAACTGATCAGTTCAAGGTTGTAGTTTAGTGATGATGCTCAAGTCCCAATAGTCCTTCAAGTGCTCTTCCACATCTCCAAGGAAGACAAAACAGCCCACAGAATCACATTCTTGTAGTTAGGATATTTGATAACCCACAAGATAATGTAGTGAGAACAATCCATCGGGTAGAAATCACTTTAACCATATCATTACAGCCTTAGCAACTCATCTGGATCCAAACCCCAAAAATAGAAAGTAACATTTAAAGAGTCCATAGATTGATCTGGAAACACAGTTTCTCAACCAGGACTCCAATAAGTGTTGCTGGAGGTGCTAGGATAACCCCATGCTTCCCTCTTCCAAACAAACTGACTCCTTCTCCTTCTTCTACCCGTTTTAAATACCAGAGGTTCTGACGCTCATGCGCCCCCTAGTGGCAAGTATGAAAATAAACACCAATGTAACAGCTAACACTGTTACATACCCCTCTCCTCAGAAGGAGATTTTCCATAACCATGACAAATCTTAAGATTTTGTACATGATACGTTTCAGTACTGTCTGTATCAGAAATAAAAGAAACAGAATAATTAACAGGCCCTAACTTTTTGTTAATTTTTGCAGGCCCTTTCCACTTAGCAGACAGCTTAGCCATGAACCCTTCGTCAACTCTAGATAAAGGATGTGTCCGTACCCAAACCACATCCCTCTCTTGGAAATGCACTGGCTTCCGATGCTGATCATAGTATCGCTTTTGTTTAGCTTGGGCTCGGTTCACATTCTCCTTCACTATAGTAAGGAGTTCTTGTTGTCGGTCAAGGATGGGATATGCAGGGTTATTAGGGTCAGGCGGTTTATGTAAAGCTCTCTCCATTGGACCTTTTAATTTTCGTCCGAGCGCTACTTCAGCAGGGGTGAAACCTGTACTTTCGTGGGAGGCCGTATTAATAGCAAACCTGAATTCCGCAATCCATCTATCCCACAGCTTATGGTGGTCTCCGACGTAAGAGGCCATCATGGTCTTCAGGTTTCTATTGACTCTCTCCGTCAGATTAGTTTGGGGATGGTAGGCTGTGGTCAGTTTTTGAATGACTCCCCACTGCTTACACACCAGGCCGAGAAGTTGAGAGGTGAATTGTGCACCACGATCTGAGACCAGGTAGGCTGGCGTTCCCCATCTGGTAAATATCTCCTCTACCAGAATTCGAGCTATCTGTGGGGTTTTAGCTGACCTTAGAGGAAACATCTCTACCCACTTGGAACAATAATCCACAATTACAAGTAGATACTCATTTTGTTTGACACTTTTTGGAAAAGGCCCCATGAGATCGATGCCCATCATGTAGCCAGGTTCAACAATAGGTGTAGATTGCAGATAACCGGATAATTTTGACATGGATGGTTTGTATTTTTGACAGACTTGGCATTCTTTACAATGTTTCCAAACATCAGCTCTGATAGTTGGCCAGTATACAGTTTCCAATAGTCTGAGCAAGGTCTTGAGTTTACCCAGGTGTCCACTAAGCGGATTGTCATGAGCATAATGAAGAAAAGCTTGACGATGGACAGATGGAATAACAAGTTGAAGTTTTTGACCTTTTCATCCATCTGGAACACTACGGAATAGGAATCCATTTTCTGTTACATAATGAACTCGGGAGGTGTCTTGTGGGGTCTGAGATGGTACTTTGGAAACCATTTCCTGTATTTCTGGGTCATCGTTCTGAGCGATGGCTATCTGTGATAAATCTACTGGCATACTGACTGGTGGTGAGATGGAATTAGACGCTTGAGCTACAGCAATGATGTTAGGTGAAATAGGGAGGCTTGGAGCTCTGGATAAAGCATCAGGTACCACATTACACTGACCTTTTCTGTACTTAACAGTGAAGTGAAATCCTTGGAGTCTTATGGTCCATCTGATGAGACGCGATGATGGTTTAGGGTGTTGAAATGCCCATGTCAATGCAGCATGATCAGTTAATACCTCAAATAGTCGTCCTTCGAGATATGGCCTCCATTTCTCCACTGCCCACACCACTGCTAGGCACTCTTTCTCAGATACAGAGTATGACCTTTCTGCCCCTCTCAGTAGTCTGGATGCATATGCAATAACGTGTTCTTTCCCTGCACATTCTTGTGTAAGAACGGCTCCCGAACCAATTTCATTGGCGTCTGTTTGAACTCGGAATGGTTGAGTGAAGTCAGGGGAGGTAAGAACGGGAGCTTGCATTAAGTCTTGTTTGATAAGATCGAGTGCATGTTGGCACTGATCTGTCCAAATCCAAGTAGAGTTTTTTTGTTTCAAAGCATGAAGTGGAGCAGCCTTCTCTGAAAAACTGGGAATGAACCGATGGTACCAACCAGCCATACCCAAAAAACGTTGAACGTCTTTAAGAGACTGTGGAATGGGAAATGAACTAACTGCTGACACTTTTGTGGGATCAGTTTTGATTCCTTCTCTTGAAACAACATGGCCTAAGAATGTAAGAGATTTTTGAATGAAATTGCACTTTTTGAGGTTGAGAGTGAGACCTGCTTTGTGGAAACAATTAAAGACTTGTTGAAGGTGTTGGAGATGGTCTTGCTGATTTTTGGAATACACCACGACATCATCAATGTAAACCATACAACATTTACCTTTCAACTCCCGCAATACATGTTCCATGAGTCTCTGGAAAGAGGCTGCTGCATTTTTCAGTCCAAAGGGAAGACGCAGAAATTCATATAACCCAGAGGATGAGATAAAGCCTGTTTTTTGAACGCTATCCGGCTCCATTTCCAATTGCCAATAGCCACTCTTTAAGTCCAGTGTAGAAAACACAGATGCCCCATGTAATGACTCTAAGATGTCCTGTATTTGTGGCATTGGATATGCATCAAGATGAGTTTTGGCGTTTAACCCGCGGTAGTCAACGCAGAGTCTTGATCCTCCATCTTTTTTCTGTACCACTACCACTGGCGATGCCCATGGAGAGATAGATGGTCGAATGATTTTCTTATCAAGCAGCTCCTTGATTTGACCTTCAACAAAACTCTGTTTTTCGATGGAAACCTTGTATGCTCTCTTACTAACAGGTAGTTCCTCTGTGGTGATGATACGGTGCTTGACCAAGTTGGTATATCCAATTTCCTGGTTACAAACAGTAGGCCAGCTCAACATCAGATTTTCCAGGTCTTGCTGTGTCTGCTTATCGGTGTCTGCTTTTTCTGAGAGTTGGTGTATAGAATGGAGTACTTCATTACTGCAAAGCTGTAAAGGTATGGCAAGGTAAAAGTTAAAGGGGTCATGACATGAGAAACCAAATTTGCCTTGATCTTTTGGTATATAAGAGGTCTTTGTATCATTAAAACGTCCTGCAAGTTTAATATTTTAAGACGTCCTCCCCATTCTAAACGAATCATTTATTTAATCAAGCTCAAAATACAGCTCGTTCTGGATTCATGGTTAGAAGTGACGTGATCGGTTAGAAGTGGCGTACCAGCGTTTGCATATGACCGCCTCCAGCACAAGATAACTACGCTTTAAGCGCCAAGACAACTCACGCTCATTTCAGTATCGCCGTCGCCTCACAAGTGTTCAGTCGATGGACAGCGAGCTCTGACAGAGACTACTTGTGCACAGGAAAATTACGATGCCACACAGATGTGCTGTTCCTGGCTGTGGTCAAACAAAACCTCTGAATAAGCTGCCGAAAGATCCAGACGTCAGGGAAAAATGGATGCAGTTTATTTTTTGCGGATCTGACCCAGTCACGGCAGTGTTAACTTAAGCATTTGTTCTGTACATTTTAAGGATGACTGTTTTGAGAACAAATCTCAATATGATGCTGGCTTTGCCAGAAAACTGTTGCTCAAAGATAAGTCCGTGCCGACTATTCTGGGAACAACGACGACGCAAACTGTAAGTAATCTATTTTAAACTTTAAACTACTTTTTAAAGCGCAATTTCATTCATTATGAATAATCACAGTGTTTTTACTTAGTTTACTTGCATATTGTTCTGGCTGGGAGCGTCAATAATTGATACATAGGCACTGACGTTAGCCAATCATAACAGTGGGCGTTAACACTGAAGTCTTAAATGGAAAACGCCCCCAAAACAGACTGTTTGAATCAGAGGATGAGAAACAGGGTGGGAAAAGGTCATAAATCACTAGATTTTAAAAGTTTTTCTTAAAAAAAAATATATTAATACTATAATTGCACCTAAGGGAACATAATAATACAATAAAAAAAACCATGTCATGACCCCTTTAATGGTAAAATGAATGTCCTGATGAAGGAATGGAAAGAAGACTGGTGTTTCAGCACCTTCTATAGGAGAAAATCCATACTGTGCATTATTGAAATCCAAGACCATTCCTGATTTCAACTGAAAATCCATGCCCAGTATAATGGGTACTGTTAAATCACTGTCATTCATTATATACAGGGTAAGCTCTACTGGACGACCCTGCACTTTACTCTCCCACATCACCTTTCCAACAGCAGTTTGGCGTTGTCCGTTGGCTAAAAGGAAAGCTTGTCCTCCACCAGGTAGGTATACTTCTCGTCGGCCTAACTGTTTCCAACATGACTTTTGGATAAGTGACAAAGTACTGCCAGTGTCCACCATAGCAGTTACATGCGTGTCTTGTAGGGTTATGGGAATGATACGATTTCTGATGTCGTGTTGCATAAAATTTTGGCAAGTCTGGACAACTCTGGTATTGGCTGCTGCTGGTTTGCATTGTGAATCGTGATCTGAAAGATTTCTCTTCTTTTGCTCATCCCCATTTATTTGACTCCAGTATTTTTTGGACTCAAAAAAATCTCGTTCTATCTGTGTACCTACTTTTACATGTTCTCCTACATCTTTTATATTCCCACGTAGCAAGCTAGCAAGCCGTGGATTACAGTTACGTAAAATAGCTTGCACCACCTCTCTTTCTAACGTGTCCTTCTTCCATCTCAAGCAAAGAGCTCGATAGTGAAAAGCAAAGTCTCTGAAACTTTCTTTTGCACCTTGTCTCCTCTCCATCAGTTTCCTTATTGCCAACTCTTCATAATCCTCACTGAGAAAAGATTGCAGAAATAATTTTTGAAATTGCTTCCAGTCACAGATATTCCCTTTCTCCGCCATCCACCAATCTTTTGCAGTATGTTTAAGTACAGCAGTTAAAGAAGCCAAAATTTCACTATTCTTCAAAGGTCGAACAGCGAAATACTCCTCACATCGTTCGATGAATAAGATAGGATCTTCGTCCGGGCTATTGCTGAAACTAGGGAACTCAATTTTGACTGGTGGGTTGTACTGATTTGCACTGTCCATGACGGTTTGAGTATTTGACTGAAGACTGTAGGTTCGATCTCTGAAGGATCTGTGAACAGTACTGGTATTCATGGGCTGAATTGGGGTGGACATAAAAGGCTGAAAAGATTTGTTGATCTCTTCTCTTCAGGCAGTCTAGCACTGATTGTCCAAGATCTTGAATGCTCAGTTCTAGGTGTTTTCTAACTCTGCTGCACTCACGGTCTATTTGGTATAACAATTTATCTTCTGTGGCTTTACGTTGTGTTTCAACTAGAGCCGGGACTTTAATGCGTTAATTTAGGTTAATTAATTACAGACTTTAACGCGTTAAGATTAATTAATTACACAAAAAAATAACACGTTTTACGCATTTTAATTTTTGCACCGCGGAACGTTTCTCACTGGATGAGTTTCGGCGGACCGATTATACTGGAGCACCAACTAGCGTTCATGACTTCAGACAACAACAAACCACAGTGAACATGAACGAAGAAGCTGACGAGACCGCTTTGGTTGGCCCCGTGGATGGGAAATTTTGTTATAAAAAACGAACGGATGGAAGCGTCGATAAGAGCATGGTTGTGTGCAAGCTATGCAACAAGGAATTCGCCACAGCACATCGAGCCTCAAGTATCACCTCAACGCAAAACATAATACAAAAATAAACAATATTTTGTTGCTTAAGCTTATGTATTCAGTCATTATTCAATGGTATACTAAAAATCCATGTGAAAAAAATTACTTCTCACTGTTCTCAGGTCAAATATTTATGCAATTAAAATGAAATTAATTTCGATTAATTAATTACAAAGCCTCTAATTAATTAGATTAATTTTTTTAATCGAGTCCCGGCCCTAGTTTCAACATCAATGACGGAAACTTGTTCACTCACCCTTTGATTGATGTCAGTAATCCGCTCCTCAAGTTTGGTGCAACGTTCTGAGAGTTGTTCTAACATCTCTACAACCGCCGTGGAAGGGCGGTGTGTCGGCTCCTCGTAAATTTCAGGTGGTGGTGGAGGTAGAAATTGAACTTCCTTTGGGCGGTCATCAACAAACACTTCTTCCTCCTCTGAATCAAGGTACAGGTCACTGAACGTGTTAATCAGCTCTCGAAGTGGTTCTCTGTGAGTGCTGAATGGTGCAGATGAGAAATCTGAATCGGGTACGGGCTCATCCTCATCCTGAACTCGCTGACTATCCATTTTATTTATTTATTTATTTATTTTTTTTAACGTGTTAGGGTTTGTTTTGTGACCAACACCGGGAAATTTTCAACAATGTATATGAAGTCTGTGGGTCCCTGTTTGGGTGCCAATTATATAACCATGTCCACTTTAGTGGCATGCAGCTATATATATCTGAAATACTAGGAGGGGCCCACCAACTAAGAAATTAATGCTGCGAAATCTTAATATTTCCAAGTGTATAGCCAACAAAAATATAAAGACAGGAATTAACTTTGTAAACCTTTATATAGGATTTAGAAAATCCAGCAGAAATAAACAAAACAATATATATTTCTATGAACATAAATTTAAAGGAAATCAGTCCAATGAATGACAGCAGTATCCACACAGATGTTCTGTAAAATAAGACTTAATCAAAAATGGAAAAGGAATGACAATGAAAATAAATAAAATCTAAACTGATCAGTTCAAGGTTGTAGTTTAGTGATGATGCTCAAGTCCCAATAGTCCTTCAAGTGCTCTTCCACATCTCCAAGAAAGACAAAACAGCCCACAGAATCACATTCTTGTAGTTAGGATATTTGATAACCCACAAGATAATGTAGTGAGAACAATCCATCGGGTAGAAATCACTTTAACCATATCATTACAGCCTTAGCAACTCATCTGGATCCAAACCCCAAAAATAGAAAGTAACATTTAAAGAGTCCATAGATTGATCTGGAAACACAGTTTCTCAACCAGGACTCCAATAAGTGTTGCTGGAGGTGCTAGGATAACCCCATGCTTCCCTCTTCCAAACAAACTGACTCATGCGCCCCCTAGTGGCAAGTATGAAAATAAACACCAATGTAACAGCTAACACTGTTACACTGGTTATTGATGGGCACTGGTTTATGATGGTACTGGTGTATGATGGGCACTGGTTTATGATGGGCACTGGTTATTGATGGGCACTGGTTTATGATGGTACTGGTTATTGATGGGCACTGGTTTATGATGGTACTGGTTATTGATGGGCACTGGTTTATGATGGTACTGGTTTATGATGGTACTGGTTTATGATGGTACTGGTTTATGATGGGCACTGGTTATTGATGGGCACTGGTTTATGATGGTACTGGTTATTGATGGGCACTGGTTTATGATGGTACTGGTTTATGATGGTACTGGTTTATGATGGGTACTGGTTTATGATGGTACTGGTTTATGATGGTACTGGTTTATGATGGGCACTGGTTATTGATGGGCACTGGTTTATGATGGTACTGGTTTATGATGGTACTGGTTTATGATGGTACTGGTTTATGATGGGCACTGGTTATTGATGGGCACTGGTTTATGATGGTACTGGTTATTGATGGGCACTGGTTTATGATGGTACTGGTTATTGATGGGCACTGGTTTATGATGGTACTGGTTTATGATGGTACTGGTTTATGATGGTACTGGTGTATGATGGGCACTGGTTTATGATGGGCACTGGTTATTGATGGCCACTGGTTTATGATGGTACTGGTTTATGATGGTGCTGGTTTATGATGGTACTGGTGTATGATGGTACTGGTTTATGATGGGTACTGGTGTATGATGGTACTGGTTTATGATGGGCACTGGTTTATGATGGTACTGGTTATTGATGGGCACTGGTTTATGATGGTACTGGTTTATGATGGGCACTGGTTTGTAACGGTTACTGTTTAATTGATGGACACTGGATTATGATGGGTACTGGTTATTGATGGGTACAGGTTATTGATGGGCACTGGTTTAGGATGGAACTGGTTTATGATGGTACTGGTTTATGAAGGGCACTGGTTTGTAATGGTTACTGTTTAATTGATGGACACTGGATTATGATGGTACTGGTTTATGATGGGTACAGGTTATTGATGGGCACTGGTTTATGATGGTACTGGTGTATGATGGTACTGGTTTATGATGGGCGCTGGTTATTGATGGGCACTGGTTTATGATGGTACTGGTTATTGATGGGCACTGGTTTATGATGGTACTGGTTATTGATTGGCACTGGTTTATGATGGTACTGGTTTATGATGGTACTGGTTTATGATGGGCACTGGTTTGTAACGGTTACTGTTTAATTGATGGACACTGGATTATGATGGGTACTGGTTATTGATGGGTACAGGTTATTGATGGGCACTGGTTTATAATGGTACTGGTTTATGATGGTACTGGTTTATGATGGGCGCTGGTTTGTAACGGTTACTGTTTAATTGATGGACACTGGATTATGATGGGTACTGGTTATTGATGGGTACAGGTTATTGATGGGCTCTGGTTTATGATGGTACTGGTTTATGAAGGGCACTGGTTTGTAATGGTTACTGTTTAATTGATGGACACTGGATTATGATGGTACTGGTTTATGATGGGTACAGGTTATTGATGGGCACTGGTTTATGATAGTACTAGTTTATGATGGGCACTGGTTTATGATGGGCACTGGTTTGTAATGGTTACTGTTTAAATGATGGACACTGGATTATGATGGTACTGGTTTATGATGGGTACAGGTTATTGATGGGCACTGGTTTATGATGGTACTGGTTTATGATGGTACTGGTTTATGATGGGCACTGGTTTGTAATGGTTACTGTTTAAATGATGGACACTGGTTTATGATGGGTACTGGTTTATGATGGGCACTGGTTTATGATGGGCACTGGTTTGTAATGGTTACTGTTTAATTGATGGGTACTGGTTTATGATGGGTACTGGTTTATGATGGGTACAGGTTATTGATGGGCACTGGTTTATGATGGGCACTGGTTTATGATGGTACTGGTTTATGATGGGCACTGGTTTATGATGGTACTGGTTTATGATCGTACTGGTTTATGATGGGTACAGGTTATTGATGGGCACTGGTTTATGATGGTACTGGTTTATGATGGGCACTGGTTATTGATGGGCACTGGTTTATGATGGTACTGGTTTATGATGGTACTGGTTTATGATGGGTACAGGTTATTGATTGGCACTGGTTTATGATGGTACTGGTTTATGATGGGCACTGGTTATTGATGGGCACTGGTTTATGATGGCACTGGTTTGTAATGGTTACTGTTTAATTGATGGACACTGGTGTATGATGGGTACTGGTTTATGATGGGTACAGTTTATTGATGGGTGCTGGTTTGTAATGGTTACTGTTTAATTGATGGGTACTGGTTTATGATGGGCACTGGTTTTTGATGGGTACTAGTTTATGAGGAGTACTGGTGGGATTGAATACTTGAGCTTGACGTTTATTTGTTTGTCAGAGACTCATAAAACATAATAGTTGTTTTTACATAAACTGAGAAGTTGTGATTTGCACATTTTAACATACATAAATACTTAACATAATGCATATAACTGAACCCGCTCTCTCTCTCTCTCTCTCTCTCTCTCTCTCTCTCTCTCTCTCTGTCTGTATCTATAGGCAGTGGATCTCAGTAAGCCTATAGACAAGCGCATATATAAGGGCACGCAGCCGATGTGTCATGACTTTAATCAGTATTCGGCGACCGCTGACAGTGTGGCTCTCATCGTGGGCTTCTCCGCTGGACAGGTGCAGTATCTGGACCCCATCAAGAAAGAGACCAGCAAGCTCTTCAACGAGGAGGTGTGTATGAGATATTATCACACTGCTGCCCATCCTCATTAAACACTGATTTCATGAAAGAGAGTTTCACCGTTTTAACCTAGCATGAGTGTTTGGTGTTGAGGGAGTATCCTGGTCAGTTCAAAGGTCATTGACTTCACAAATATTTACCCATAGATACAATAACAACCTAATGAGCATGCACAAACAACAACTAAGTGAAATGAGAGTACCTTTTATATATATATATTATTTATATAATTTTTTCTCCCAATTTGGAATACCGAATTCACACTACTTAGTAGGTCCTCTTAGTGGCGCGGTTACTCGCCTCAATCCGGGTGGCGGACGACGAGTCTCAGTTGCGTCCGCTTCTGAGACCGTCAATCCGTGCATCTGATCATGTGACTCGTTGTGCATGACACCGCGGAGACTCACAGCATGTGGAGACTCATGCTACTCTCCACGATCCACACACACTCACACACACTTACGCACGCACACTTACGCACACACACACACGCAAACTTATGCACACACTTACGCACGCACACACACACACGCACACAAACTTATGCACACACATACACACACATACACACACACTTACGCACACACACTCACACACGCACACACACACACACACTTACGCACGCACACTTACACACGCACACTTACTCACATGCACATACTTACTCACACGCACACTTACTCACACGCACACTTACACACGCACACTTACACACACACGCACACTTACACACACACGCACACTTACTCACACACACACGCACACTTACACACACACACTCACACGCACACTTACACACACGCACACTTATACACACACACGCACACACACGCACACTTATACACGCACACTTACACACACGCACACTTACACACGCACACTTACACACACACGCACACTTACTCACGCACACGCACACTTACACACACGCACACTTACTCACACGCACACTTACACACACGCACACTTACACACACGCACACTTACTCACACGCACACTTACACACACGCACACTTACACACACGCACACTTACTCACACGCACACTTACTCACACGCACACTCACACGCACACATGCACACTTACACACACGCACACTTACACACGCACACTTACACACGCACACTTACACACACGCACACTTACTCACACGCACACTTACACACACGCACACTTACACACACGCACGCACACACACGCACACTTACACACGCACACACACGCACACTTACACTACATGCACTTACACATGCATCACTTACACACACGCATCACTCTACTACACGCACGCATACACTTACACACACGCATCACTTACACACACACGCTATCACCTCTACATCACACGCATCACTTACACACGCATCACACTTACTCACACGCACTACTCTACTCACACGCATCACTTACTACACACGCACACTTACACACACGCACACTTACTCACACGCACACTTACTCACACGCACACTTACACACACGCACACTTACACACACGCACACTTACACACACGCACACTTACACACGCACACTTACACACACGCACACTTACACACACGCACACTTACACACACGCACACTTACTCACACGCACACTTACTCACACGCACACTTACTCACACGCACACTTACACACAGGCACACTTACACACGCACACTTATACACCCGCACACTTATACACACGCACACACGCACACTTACACACACACACGCACACTTACACACACGCACACTTACACACACACACTTACACACACACGCACACTTACACACGCACACTTACACACACACACGCACACTTACTCACACACACACGCACACTTACACACACACACGCACACACACACACGCACACTTACTCACACGCACACTTACACACACGCACACTTACACACGCACACACACACGCACACTTACACACACACACACTTACACCCACACACACGCACACTTACACACGCACACACGCACACTTACACACACACACGCACACTTACTCACACACACACGCACACTTACTCACACACACGCACACTTACACACACACACACGCACACTTACACACACTTACACACACACACGCACACACACGCACACTTACACACACGCACACTTACACACACACACGCACACTTACACACACGCACACTTACACACACACACGCACACACACGCACACTTACACACACGCACACTTACACACACGCACACACACGCACACTTACACACACGCACACTTACACACACACACTCACACACACGCACACTTACACACACACGCACACTTACACACACGCACACACGCACATTACGCACACACACACGTACTTACGCACTCACACACGCACACTTACGCACTCACACACACACATTATGCACTCACATTCACACACGCACTCACACACACACTTACGCACTCACACTCACTCACACGCACACTTACGCACTCACACACGCACACTTACGCACTCACACACGCACACTTACGCACTCACATGCACACTTACGCGCGCACACGCACACTTACGCACACACACTTACGCACTCACACTCACTCACACACACTCACACACACACTCACACACGCACACTTACGCACACACACACACACACTTACGCACTCACACGCACTCACACATGCACACTTACACTCACACACACACGCACACTTACGCACTCACACACACTCACACATGCACACTTACGCACACACACACATGCACACTTACGCACACACACTCACACATGCACACTTACACGCACACACACGCACACTTACGCACACACACACACACGCACACTTACACACACACACGCACACGCACTCACACACGCACGCTTACGCACACACACACACTCACACATGCACACTTACGCACACACACACACGCACACTTACGCACACACACTCACACATGCACACTTACACGCACACACACGCACACTTACGCACACGCACACTTACGCACTCACACACGCACACTTACGCACACACACACACACACTTACGCACTCACACACACTTACACACTCACACACACTCACACATGCACACTTACGCACTCACACAAACTCACACGCACACTTCCGCACACACACTTACGTACTCACACGCACACACACGCACACTTACGCACACACTCACACGCACACACACTCACACACGCACAATTACGCACTCACACACACACTCACACTTACGCACGCACACATTTATTTCGCACAGAGGAAATTAAGCCTGTTTTTAGGACCGTTAAGATTGTTTGCATTAAATGTTTAAATAAAATGTAAAAAATTGTGCGATTAAGAAATTGTCCTCCCCGTTACTCATAAATGCATCCTGAAGTAAAGATTGTATTGATTATATTGATGTTGATTGAATTGTATGGATAAGAGGTAATCCAAGAGATTCACCCACAGTAGCAGCTGTATGATACTGTGTATGTCCTTTATATTCTCCTCCTGCTCTTCCTCAGAGGCTGATTGACAAATCGAAGGTGACGTGTCTAAAGTGGCTGCCAAAGTCAGAGAACCTGTTTCTGGCGTCCCACGCCAGCGGTCATCTCTACCTCTATAACGTGGAGCACCCGTGTGGTACCACCGCTCCGCAGTACTGTCTGCTGCGCCAGGGCGAGGGATTCGCCGTCTACTCCTGCAAGGCAAAGACCCCTCGCAACCCGTTACTCCGCTGGGTGGTGGGCGAGGGCGGGCTGAACGAGTTCGCCTTCTCGCCTGATGGCGTCCATGTCGCTTGCGTCGGCCAGGACGGGTGTCTCCGCGTCTTCCACTTCGATTCGATGGAGTTGCAGGGCGTGATGAAGAGTTACTTTGGCGGCCTGCTGTGCGTCTCGTGGAGCCCCGACGGGAAGTATCTTGCGACAGGTGGAGAGGACGACCTGGTCACGGTGTGGTCGTTCGCCGAGAGTCGCGTGGTAGCTCGCGGCCACGGTCACAAGTCTTGGGTCAACGTCGTGGCGTTTGATCCCTTCACTACCAACTTAGAAGATGACGAACCGATGGAGGTCAGCGGCAGTGAAGAGGATCTCCAGCAGGGGGCGCTGCACTTTGGTCGTGTACGCACCAGCAGCACGCTCTCGCGCCTCTCGCGCCACAGTTCTAAAGGCGGCGCGTCTTCGGTGTCATATCGTTTCGGATCAGTCGGGCAGGACACGCAGTTCTGTTTGTGGGATCTAACAGACGACATTCTGTACCCTCGCCTACCGCTCTCCCGCGCCCTCACAAACACATTTGGCCCCACAATCCCGTCATCTGGAAGCGCAGCTTTGAACAACACCAGTGGAAGTAGCGGGGTCGAAGGTCACCATCACCCCTCCAACCCCCACCAGACGTCAACGCTGCCTCTTCCGTTGCCTCGTTCGCTATCCCGGTCCAATTCGCTCCCACACCCCGCAGTCGCCAACACTTCCAAGAGCCAGGTGGCAACAGAGAGCGGAGTAACAGGAGGCAGCAGTAGCGGAGGCGCTAGCACTCCGTTTAGCATTGGTCGCTTCGCTACGCTGTCGCTACAAGAGCGCAAATCGGACAAATCAGGGGTGGGCGGGGAAAAGGAGCACAAGCGTTACCACAGCCTTGGAAACATTAGCAAAAGCAACGATAAGATCAACGTCCCGCCACGCAGTAACCGACTGGACGGTGCTAAAGTTCTGGGCACCACGTTGTGTCCGCGCATGAATGAAGTGCCGCTTCTGGAGCCGTTGGTGTGTAAGAAAATCGCTCATGAGCGTCTTACCGTGCTCGTCTTCATGAACGATTGCATCATCACGGCATGTCAAGAAGGCCTCATCTGTACTTGGGCACGACCGGGCAAAACGGTGAGTCCGTATTCAGACTAGCGGTACGAAATGTGCGTTTGTATATTTTAGGGCTGAGGAAAAATATTGGTGTTTATTTAAACGACCAAAACACTTCTCTGAGATGCTCGCTGCTATTCTTAAAGAGACAGTACCATTTTAGCACTTGTTCAATATGTCAGTGTAAATAATGGCAAATTATTGTACCAATTATGCTTGTAAACAATAAACATGTAACAATATATATAATATATATATATATATATATATATATATATATATATATATATATATATATATATATATATATATATGCAATGTAAACTATGCAAGGCATCATATATATTGATGGAATATTAAATAAAAAAGCTTAAATGTGACAAATGATGAGAATAATTTTTTGTAAATGTGTTTCATACAGTATCAAGATAGAAGTTGTCCCAGTATAATTAACAGATAATTTCTTTCATATATAAGCAAAATGGACATTCACTAAAATATACCAAATGATTTGAAATTAAATCGAATGGTGAAATCTGTAGCAATACGCAGCCCTAGTGTTTCACAAATAGACCTACGAGCAGGGTCCAAAATGAACACTTGCGAAGTGCAAAAGTAGAAACTGGCGACTCGGGACATTCCGAGGAATGAATAAATCATTTTCTTAATTAGTCATTTTGTCTCGTTTTACCAGTAAAACATTTTAAATATCCTTTAAACAAGATAAATGTACTTTGAGGAGGAAAATTGTTTTATATGTTAAGATATTAAGATTTGATTTCAGAGAATATATCTTACATTGTAAAACAATTCTCCCCAATGTGGAACACCCAATTCCCAATGCGCTCCAAGTCCTCGTGGTGGCGTAGTGACTCACCTCAATCTGGGTGGCGGAGGACGAATCTCAGTTGCCTCCACGTCTGAGACCGTCAATCCGCGCATCTCATCACGTGACTTGTTGAGCGTGTTACCGTGGAGACGTAGCGCGTGTGGAGGCTTCACGCTATTCTCCGCGGCATCCACACACAACTCACCACACGCCCCACCGAGAGCGAGAACCACATTATAGTGACCACGAGGAGGTTACCCCATGTGACTCTACCCTCCCTAGCAACGGGCAATTTGGTTACCCCATGTGACTCTACCCTCCTAGCAACTGGGCCAATTTGTTACCCCATGTGACTCTACCCCCTAGCAACCGGCCAATTTGGTTACCCCATGTGACTCTACCCTCCCTAGCAACTGGGCCAATTTGGTTACCCCATGTGACTCTACCCTCCCTAGCAACCGGGCCAATTTGGTTACCCCATGTGACTCTACCCTCCCTAGCAACCGGCCAATTTGTTACCCCATGTGACTCTACCCTCCTAGCAACCGGGCCAATTTGGTTACCCCATGTGACTCTACCCTCCCTAGCAACCGGGCAAGTTTGGTTACCCCATGTGACTATACCCTCCCTAGCAACCGGGCCAGTTTGGTTACCCCGTGTGACACTACCCTCCCTAGCAACCGGCCCAATTTGGTTACCCCATGTGACACTACCCTCCCTAGCAACCGGGCCAGTTTGGTTACCCCATGTGACACTACCCTCCCTAGCAACCGGGCCAATTTGGTTACCCCATGTGACTATACCCTCCCTAGCAACCGGGCTAATTTGGTTACCCCATGTGACTCTACCCTCCCTAGCAACCGGGCCAATTTGGTTACCCCATGTGATTCTACCCTCCCTAGCAACCGGGCCAATTTGGTTACCCCATGTGACTCTACCCTCCCTAGCAACTGAGCCAGTTTGTTTACCCCATGTGACTATACCCTCCCTAGCAACCGGGCCAGTTTGGTTACCCCATGTGACTATACCCTCCCTAGCAACCGGGCCAGTTTGGTTACCCCGTGTGACACTACCCTCCCTAGCAACCGAGCCAATTTGGTTACCCCATGTGACTCTACCCTCCCTAGCAACTGAGCCAGTTTGTTTACCCCATGTGACTATACCCTCCCTAGCAACCGGGCCAGTTTGGTTACCCCATGTGACTCTACCCTCCCTAGCAACCGAGCCAATTTGGTTACCCCATGTGACTCTACCCTCCCTAGCAACTGAGCCAGTTTGTTTACCCCATGTGACACTACCCTCCCTAGCAACTGGGCCAATTTGGTTACCACAAAAGATGTTTTGTCTTGTTTTTGAAAAAATGTAACCAAATTTAGAAACGTTTTGGCTTAAAACAAAAGATACTATTTGTCAATGGGGTCAGGGGGAAAAAAAAACGTAATTCAATGTAAAACAAGTAAAAAAAATTACCCCGCTGGCAAATCATTTTTACTCAATTTTGTTTGATTTCTCTGAAAACTGACTTAATCTTGTTATTGTGCTTATCAAGTAATTTTTTTCTTGTTTCAAGATGTTTAAATATTTTTATCAGAAAATAAGACAAAATTACTTTAAATGATTACGCTTAAAATAAAATTAAATATAATAAAAACAATGAAATTTGTTCAGTTTTTAATAACTGAAAACAGTTTATGACTTGTAAGAAATATGTGGTTGGTAAAATCTCTTAATTCACTCACTATTGACAAATCGCAGAAACTATTTGGATCTTGCTTTCAAACGTGTTGTCTGATTTTTAAATGGTCCAATGGAAATGCGACTGATCACAACTTAAACACTGTTTTTTGCCTTGTTTCTGATTATACCAGCACCCGTCTCAACCACTGTCGGCACAGAACGGAAACTCACCAAGCGGGACCGTGGTTTAGCCGGAGTGCCATCATCGTTCTGAAGAGCTGACTTCCAATTTCTGCAATCCAGAGCCAACCATTCACAGTGATGCACACAAAAGTGTCCGCCATTTACGCTGTCTAGTTTAGTTACACATTAGCATCGTGTAGTCATCAACACTCGCACACCGCGAACACGCAAGAACTACGATACATAACAAAGACTTTCTCTACGTTAATCTCAGACTGCAAACAATCGAGACTTTGGTTTGCAGAATCTCCACTAGCCTCGCATCGCAGCGAATTACCCTGCAAAAGCCACGGCCGTTGTATTTATTTATTTAACCATTGTGATTTATGTACATATTCAGACTACTCTATAAGGGCAAAGGACAGGGCTGGACTGGTAATCTGGCATTCCCTGGTGGGCCGATGCACTTTGGGGCCGATCAGGGGCGGACTGGCCATCGGGAGAACTGAGCAGGCCGGTGTGTTGGCCGCGAAATGGCCCAAATGGGCCACGATAAGCTAAAATGAGCCGCCGCGTTATGCAGAATGGACAACAACATGACACCGTGAAATGCAGAGAAGTACAGCGAACACCCCCCCCGCTCAAGAACTTTTGGATCACCCTCAAACAACTTTTGGATCACCCCCCCACCCCACTCATCAACTTTCAGATCGCCCCCCCACCCCACTCAAGAACTTTTGATCACCCCCAAACAACTTTTGGATCACCCCCCACCCCACTCAACAACCTTTCGATCACCCCCAAACAACTTTTGGCTCACCCCCAAACAACTTTTGGATCACCCCCCCACCCCACTCAAGAACTTTTGGATCACCCCCCCACCCCACTCATCAACTTTCAGATCGCCCCCCCCACCCCACTCAAGAACTTTTGATCACCCCCAAACAACTTTTGGATCACCCCCCTCCCCGCTCAAGAACTTTTGGATCACCCCCAAACAACTTTTGGATCACCCCCCTCCCCGCTCAAGAACTTTTGGATCACCCCCAAACAACTTTTGGATCACCCCCTCCCGCTCAAGAACTTTTGGATCACCCCCAAACAACTTTTGGATCACCCCCCCACCAACAACTTTTGGATCACCCCCCCAGCTCAAGAACTTTTGGATCACCCCCAAACAACTTTTGGATCACCCCCAAACAACTTTTGGATCACCCCCCTCCCCGCTCAAGAACTTTTGGATCACCCCCAAACAACTTTTGGATCACCCCCCTCCCCGCTCAAGAACTTTTGGATCACCCCCAAACAACTTTTGGATCACTCCCCTCCCTGCTCAACAAATTTTGTATCACCCCCCTCCCCGCTCAAAAACTTTTAGATCACCCCCAAACAACTTTTGGATCACCCCCCTCCCCACTCAACAACTTTTGGGTCAGTTTCTATGTAAAATCCCAGGCCGATTTCTCTTCCCAGTCCAGCCCTGGCAGAGGACAACATGTACTGAAACAATGTACTCAAATAATTAATATATGAAGATCCTATTTTGTACATAGTGACATATGCATTGAATGTTTGCTGAGATTATGGGGTTAATAATTTAATGTTATTGTGTGGTAGTGCTTTGACAGCTGTCGAAGTGAGATGTTAGTTAGAGTGCACCGTTTGCTTTGCCGTTTGTCCGAAGAGAGTCAAGCATACTTGTCAGAACACTAGAATATTGTTTGGAGTTTTCCGCCTCATAGCATACATTTGCTACGGATATTTATGTGTAGGTTAATGCGTTCTTGAAAAGGTTTAGTAAGGTTTGACCGATTTCACATATTTACT
Source organism: Xyrauchen texanus (assembly GCF_025860055.1). NCBI lineage: Eukaryota > Metazoa > Chordata > Actinopteri > Cypriniformes > Catostomidae > Xyrauchen > Xyrauchen texanus. Next base: position 37,547,520 of record NC_068313.1, on the reverse strand, counting down.
AAGTTCTTGCCAAGCGAACAATGTCACCGCGGAATGGAAACTGAAGTTTACCGCCATTTTCACTTCACCGTTTCGAGTTAGCTGAATCTTGACATTTGCGTAGCCGAATGCAGCTCAGACGTAATCGAACCGAGAATGTTCTCTGTAGTTATGCAACACATTTACATTATTGTAGCATGAAGTAAGTGGGTGCTATTCCCAACACATGCTATGACTCTGGCAATATTTATAAGTTGATTTGAACACATTGGAGGAGAGTTGGGATCACTGAGCTAGCCAGCTAATGATAGGTTTGAATCTATATATATATATATATATATATACAGCATATCATTGTATTTTGTAACACAGACTTCTTGAATGGACATTGTCTTATAATTCTGGCAAACTTGCGGTAAACTCTTCATCGTCGCCAAAGGTTTGCTGGAGGTTCACCATACCGGCGAAAAGCCGCGAACTTCTGGGAACATTTGTGGCGAATCAGAAGCTCATTTGCATGTGAAAATAAAGAGTGGGGAATATGCGGCTAGTTTGTCAGAACACTCAATGTTTTGTAAGGGTGGCCTTTTACTAAAACGCATTGGTTTGGACTGCTTGCGGACCGGTATCTCTAATGCTAGCAAAAGTTTGCTTGATCAGTTTGGCTACATTAGTGGTCCGTGAATTTAAATGTTTCTCCTAGATGGCGAATTCTGAGCATTTGCTCATTTACGCCCAATTCCCAATGCGCTCGAAGTCCTCGTGGTGGCATAGTGACTCGCCTCAATCCGGGTGGCGGAGAATGAATCTCAGTTGCCTCCGTGTCTGAGAACGCCAATCCACTCATCTTATCGCGTGGCTTGTTGTGCGCGTTACCATGGAGATATAGCGTGTGTGGAGGCTTCACGCTATTCTCTGCGGCATCCACGCACAACTCGCCACGCGCCCCATTGAGAGCAAGAACCACATTATAGTGACCACGAGGAGGTTAGCCCATGTGACTCTACCCTCCCTAGCAACCAGGCCAATTTGGTTGCTAAGGAGACCTGGCTGGAGTCACTCAGCACGCCCTGGATTCAAACTCACGACTCCAGGTGTGATAGTCAGCGTCAATACTTGCAGAGATACCCAGACCCTCCCTAGCAACCGGGCCAATTTGGTTGCTAAGGAGACCTGGCTGGAGTCACTCAGCACACCCTGGATTCAAACTCACGACTCCAGGTGTGGTAGCCAACGTCAATACTCGCTGAGATACCCAGACCCCCCAATTGCCCATATTTTAGAACATGTGACCCTACTGAACTCCAATGTGTTTTGTGCACATACATGCGATCATTCCAAGCAGAACACGGTGAACGACGAGTATTAGCCCTGACAGTATATGCTTAACACCTCATTTTCATTTCTTTTAAATGTCTTCTGTATTTTCAAAGTGTATGTTGTTTTGCACATTTTTTTTTCAGACATTTTGACTAATGTTTTGTATGGCATTGTAAATTGTCTGCATGTGTTTTTATTTGGCAGTTTTATGCCCGAGTCTGGTGACATGGCGAACAACATCCAGTCTGTATACGGGAATCTCTTATTAAAACATCAAATACTCATGCATTGTATTGTTATTTGCTAGTAACTAAATGAACATATTTAATTACTTCAAACACCAGATGCATTTATTTTTTATTACTAATTTAAATATTAAATGTGTCTAGCAGGTTTCTACGCTACCCTTATTGATCATTAATAGTATGAATTCTTGCAAAAACCAGAAGAAACTTAAATGCTAGTGTTATTGCTCCTGGTAGATGCAAATTAATTTACTGTCATCATTCAGCTGGAAACTGGTTAATAGTTGTTCTCAGGGTGCGCTGATATAACCTGGTGAACGGGTGGTAAATTTGCATGCTTTTTTTTTATTATTAAATCAAAGACTTTTGTCATTAATTTAGCTCCATATTTCACATAAATTTTCTATTTTGCATTTTAGCACAAATGGAGCATCCAGGACTGTATCTATCAGTGTCATTAGTAGATATCATGTACAATCAGCTGTTCGTTATCCCAAAATTGACCCTGATGAAAGTTTACATGGATTACACGATTAACCAATAATGTGTTGTAAAATGCAGCCGTTATATTATAATGGAAACAGCTGAAATATAAAAGCATTGTGGCATTTCATCGAAGGATTCAATCGTGTGAAGTTTGTCTTTCTCTGCCTCACAGTCACATGATCAAGCTCTGGTAATATTCAGTGTTTTAGAGGTAATTCAGAGGACTGTACGAGTTAAATCACATGTGATTAATGTATGAACACAGTGAGTGTAAAGATGTTGGTCCACAGTCATGAAATATGAGCAGAATGAATTTCTGTGTAAATGTCAAAGTTGAATTAGTTCTGGAGGAAACTTGAAGATCCACAATGAAGACAATCAGGTGAGCTTGTTAAATTACTTAACTTCAGAAACTTCTAGAAAGTAAAGTGTGGATTAAACATTTGTTCACATTCACACTCAACAAACACACTCTCTCACAAACACACACACACACACACACACTCACAAACACACACTCTCTCACACACACTATCTCACAAACACTCATACACAACACACAAAGATACAGACACAAACACACACTCTCACACTCAACACATCCACACACACACTCTCTCACAAACACTCACACACAGACAAACATACAACACACACTCAAACACACACTCTCTCACAAACACTCACACACAGACAAACATACACACAACACACACTCAAACACACACTCTCTCACAAACACTCACACACAGACAAACATACACACAACACACACTCAAACACACACACACACACTCTCACAAACACTCACACACAGACAAACATACAACACACACTCAAACACACACTCTCTCACACTCAACACATCCACACACACAACACACACTCTCTCACAAACACTCACACACAGACAAACATACACACAACACACACTCAAACACACACACACACACTCTCACAAACACTCACACACAGACAAACATACAACACACACTCAAACACACACTCTCTCACAAACACTCACACACAGACAAACATACACACAACACACACTCACAAACACACAGACACTCACACTCTCTCACAAACACACAACACATCCACACACACAACACACACTCTCTCACAAACACACACAGACAAACATACACACAACACACACTCAAACACACACTCTCTCACAAACAGTGACACAACACATCCACACTCACACTCAACATACACTCTCAACACACAACACATCCACACACACAAAACACACACTCTCTCACAAACACTCACACACAGACAAACATACACACAGCACACACTCTCTCACAAACACTCACACACAGACAAACATACACACAACACACACTCAAACACACACTCTCTAACAAACAGTGACACAACACATCCACACACACACACTCAAACACACACACACACACTCTCTCACACACACTATCTCACAAACACACAGACACTCACACTCAACACACACTCTCAACACACAACACATCCACACACTCAAACACACACTCTCTCACAAACAGTGACACAACACATCCACACACACACACACACACACACACTCTCTCACAAACAGTGACACAACACATCCACACACACAAAACACACACTCTCTCACAAACACACAGACACTCACACTCAACACACACTCTCAACACACAACACATCCACACACTCAAACACACACTCTCTCACAAACAGTGACACAACACATCCACACACACACACACACACACACACTCTCTCACAAACAGTGACACAACACATCCACACACACAAAACACACACTCTCTCACAAACACACAGACACTCACACTCAACACACACTCTCAACACACAACACATCCACACACTCAAACACACACTCTCTCACAAACAGTGACACAACACATCCACACACACAAAACACACACTCTCTCACAAACAGTGACACGACACATCCACACACTCAAACACACACTCTCTCACAAACAGTGACACAACACATCCACACACACACACTCAAACACACACACTCTCTCACACACACTATCTCACAAACACTCACACACAAAGATACAGACACAAACACACAACACACACACACAAACATACAGACACTCACATGTATACACACACACAAACATTGAGTGACTCCAGTCTAGGTTCTCTAGAAAGTAAAGTGTGGATTAAACATTTGTTCACATTCACACACACACACACGTTGAGTGACTCCAGCCAGGTCTCCTTAGCAACCAAATTGGCCCGGTTGCTAGGGAGGGTAGAGTCACATGGGGTAACCTCCTCGTGGTCGCTATAATGTGGTTCTCGCTCTCGGTGGGGCGTGTGGTGAGTTGTGCGTGGATGATGCGGAGAATAGCGTGAAGCCTCCACACGCGCTACGTCTCCACGGTAACACACTCAACAAGTCACGTGATAAGATGCGCGGAATGACGGTCTCAGATGCGGTGGCAACTGAGATTCGTCCTCCACCACCCGGATTGAGGCGAGTCACTACGCCACCACGAGGACTTAATTGGGAATTGGGCGTTACAAAAATGGGAAGAAAAATTATTTAAAAGTGTGTTCCAGTGACACACTTACAATGGAAGTCAATGGGGTATTTTTAGAAGGGTTTAAAGGCAGAAATGTGAAGATTATAATTAAAAAAATTATTACATTTAATTGAATAACATTAAATAAAACCTATGTATTATCTGAGCTGTAAAGTTGCTTAAATCGTCACTTTTATTTGTTTTAGTGTTTACAGCGTTATGTCGTCATGGCAACGGAGTATAATTGTCTATATCTTCACACAGATGTGGTTATTAAGTGATTTAATGACAGTAAAATCATGTTAACACACATATTGTTTATGTGTCTATACTTGTGAAACAGTATTTTAATGTTTACAGATTAAACCAACTGAGTTTCACTTGTGTTGAACCCGGAATATTCCTTTAAATATACATTATAGCTTAAATGAAGTTTAACATGTCACATGTTTGAGGTGTGTCGTGTAATCACAGATCGAGCTTTTAAGCGTATTAGAAGTTAAAAGTATTATAGTATATGATTAAAGAAAGACAGTGTTTGTGTGTTTACTGAAAGACTTCCTGCCGCAGTGCATGATGGGAAACTGAAACGGTCTTCTCTCTCTTCATACAGACGGCAGAAACCCTAAGCTGCGGAATAAAAACCCCTTTAGGTGAGACTGCACCGGACACACGCGTCACACGGCCCGGTTAACGGTAATGAGAACCGAGGACAGTAAAACAGGTTATAAACAGTTTCAATAATAGCATGCAATCGTTATAAACGCGTCGCGTCTTCGATCAGTTCAACTCATTCCACACTTCCGCTCTCAGAGATTGTCAGATATACTTGTTATAAGTGTACACTAGCGAACTATGTCGTCATATGTAACGTGCTGTTTTAACATCGCTGTAAACCGCGTGCTTTGTGCCTCGCTCGATAAACTGCTGTTTTGTTTCTTCTCTCAAATTTTAATGGAGCCATTGCGTCATCTCGCCAGGGGGCGGGGTCTGAGCTGCACACTGAACGGTGATTGGCGCAGAAAGACTGTAGTTCCGCCCTCGCCGTCTGGTTGATTGATAGGTGTCACTTTGACCAGGGAAGCGCCATTATCGTTAATCTACGCGAGGAGTCCCATATTTCATTATTGATTTAGCCAATTACTAAATAATAATAATAATTGGTAATACCTACAGCAAACTTTGAAAAAGCAAACACTCAACTCTAAACCAGGAAAAAACCCTGTTTTATTTATACTTTATTATTATTATGTCGTGTTATTGTTGAAGTTAACCCCTCGATCTTTATGCATTTTTTTACATTTTTATATTCATGCAAGTGCAAAAATAATTTCTTATAAAACAACCGGTTGTATATATTGTGTAGGAAAGAAGTGCACTTATCATTAATTCAAGGTTGTTTCAAGCGCCGTGTTGAGTGTCTGAGCATCTTAAAGGGACAGTTCATCAGATTTTAACTTTAAGATTAAAACTAGCTTTATGTTTGATTTTTAGTCATTCACTGCAAACATAATATAAGTGTTTATCATTATGCATTAATGAGTGTATGTGTGTGTGTTTGGGTGATAGTGTGTCAGTATGGCCCGTACTAAGCAGACCGCCCGTAAATCCACTGGAGGAAAAGCCCCGCGTAAGCAGCTGGCGACTAAAGCCGCTCGTAAGAGTGCGCCCTCCACCGGAGGAGTCAAGAAGCCTCATCGCTACAGGTGATGATGTCATTTCATCACATGTTCCCTGAGTTCATCTCCATCATGAGGTGCTAATGTGTTGTGTTGATGTTCTGTAGGCCCGGTACTGTGGCCCTGCGTGAGATCCGTCGGTACCAGAAGTCCACCGAGCTGTTGATCCGAAAGCTTCCGTTCCAGCGTCTGGTGCGTGAGATCGCGCAGGACTTTAAAACTGACCTGCGCTTCCAGAGCGCCGCCATTGGAGCCCTTCAGGTCAGTTGGTCAAAACTAAACTTGTACTGATCAAACAAACAAAAGTCTTTAATGAATAAAGAACTCGCTAATATTGAACTGAACTAGTCGCTAATGTAAATAATCATAACTGTGTGTGTGTGTTTACAGGAGGCCAGTGAGGCGTATCTGGTGGGTCTGTTTGAAGACACTAACCTGTGCGCCATCCACGCCAAACGTGTCACCATCATGCCCAAAGACATCCAGCTGGCACGCCGCATCCGCGGAGAACGCGCTTAATCTTCTGTCTTCTTTTAACCTTTCCATCTGTCTTCACCTTACCTTCAGCTTTATTTTTGTACTCGAGTGTCAGTTCTTGTGAGAGATGTTTCTGTGTTTGTGTTAAAGCTCTTGTGAGGTCTCGACCGCTTTAATGCACAAGAGTCTGAAAATGACACAAGCATGCCGAGCTGATGCGATGGACCTCATTATGTCCTCCGGGCACTCACAAATGAACTAAAGGACTGAAGGCGCTGAATCCACATTTAGCGCCTGAAAGAGTTTGGTTGTGCTAAATCTGAAGAAAGATTGACCATTATTTTAGGTGCTAACATCCTCGTCCTTCTACTATTCCTCACTGAAAGGGTCCGAATTATAGCGAAACACTGTTTTGTAGCTGTATTATTCATGTTTGTCTCTAATGTATTCTCATTTGTCTTTTATTTCACTGAGATTCGCAGATTGGCAAGTGTGTATACCATATCACGGATGGATTCTGGGATTGGGTCCTAAATATCCTCCTCATGCCGATTGGAGGGGTTTGAATTTCTGTTTATCTTCTTGGAATAATTGTTATTGATGAGCTGATGTAGCAACAGATTGTACCTGTTTTATGCCATTTGATACATTCATGAGTCCTTCAGTGAGATATTTAGTAGACACACACTCAGGTTTTTCTACACAAAGTTATAATGTTTTGTTTTTTTACATGTGTGTAAAGTCTGAGAAGCAAATCTTTTACTACACCAATAAGGAAATGGACAATAAATTGGTGTTGAACTCTGTCCGAGTCGTCTCTTTTATAGAAATATTTCTCCACCAATGTCTTTCTCAGTTCTTCTAAACCGAATCTTCATTGAAACCGAAGGGTTTCGGACAGTCAGCTGGTTTCAGTTGTTGGGAACGAACTTTGAAATGGCTGCAAAACTGTTTAAATTGACAATGTTTGGGGTGAATTCAGGTTTTAATGCCAAGAAGTGGCCTAATATGGCCTAAAACAGTCAGTTTATTGTCAGGTTGCCTCAGTGTTCCTGTATCAGTGTCAGAAATTAACATTATGGGGGAATTTTTGCCATTTAGAGGGCATATCATTTTTTCTAACCATTGAAAAATAAATGTCAAGTGTTCATTAACCCATTTGTGCCCAAATGTTTCTGAATGGTTTCATGCATATAGTCATGTTAATAGTGTCCTATATGAACACGTTCTGCATTTATTTTCCCAAGTTTTTTTTTCTTCTTCTTGAAAATCATATTTGAATGTGCAGTTGCCGGTGGGCAAATATGTTGTATGCACGCCTTCAATGTCAAATTTGTATAGGAGGAGAACATTTGGCATCTTTCTCAAAATAACTGCTTTCAACAGATCAATCTTTATTCATAAACACATTTATTATGTGTAAAGACATTCACTGCAAACCCAAAAAAGCTGCTTCTAGCTTATAATCTCTTGAATTTGAAAATAAATTATTAAAATGTCGTAATTATCTTGAATAAATGGGCATTTAAACCGTCATCAACAAACCCATTTACTTAAAGTGGTGGAACATAGTGCAGAACAAAGTGCAGACATTAAGTTGCCCTAACAGGGCATTGTGTATCAAAAAGTTAAATGAAAATAAATATAATTAATGCATTAACTCCCATGGCGCTGGAGAAAACTCTGGGCAACCAGCCTTTGGAAGGAGAGGAGATCTCTGTCTCCTTCTTTACATGACTGGTATGAATGAATGAAATAATTAATAAATACATGTTTTGTTTTTGTTTCATGCCACCTAACATATAGACCCCATCCTTCCAACCTGCCACCCCACAGCCTCACCTCCCACTTCCCATTACACCTCCATGTACCTGTAATAACACCAGCCATTGCCCACAGCACTGTTGAGTGCCCAGCTGTAGCATGGCCAACACCACTCCTTTGATCGGATGCCAATCTGGTAACGGTTTACACACTGGTCATGCAGGTCAACACCTCCCATATGTGCATTTCAGTCTTTATACTGTAGGTGATTTCATAAAATAATGTAAATGTAAACTCTTTTCTTGTCTGAATTCCAACTTTATAATGGAATCATAAGCTACTAGTCATTAAAAGTATCAGGATCCTTAACCGATTAGAATGAAACGTATCCAGACTGGATGAAGGGGGTCTCATGTTGCCCCTTACAGGACATAATATCATAAAAGATTGAAAAAGATAAACTACAGCAATTAATCCCATGCTTTAACTTATGTTTAGGTGGAATATTATAAAAGTAAAAAGCACTAAAAAAGAGCAATAACCTTGATTTATTAACCTATTAACACAGTATACCCCATTTCCCAGTGATATATGTACTTACAAGGTATTTGCCCACTGGCAACTATTGTTGCCGCTTGGACTTTTGACTAAGTATACAAGACACTATAGATCTCTTGTAATATTTGTTTTGTTTGGGTGATTCTAGAGACCTTCATGATTATGTAGATTTATATATGTCAAAAAAAAAAAATACTTGGTAGTAACATGAAAATGACCTTTTATTGGGAGGGTTTGACTTTGCCATGCTTCCTGGAAGAAGGGGTAGGAAGTTAACCGCATTATGTGACAGGAAGGAAGTGAACACCAATTTTTTTTTCTTGAAATCCTTTATTTAGCGGTTTTCTTGCAAGTCATTGAGATATAAAACATGGATAGCATCTAGAAAAATACTTACAAAAGGAAAATGACAACTATAGTTGCCGGTGGGCTTAAATGGGTTTAATGTCAAAAACATCAATTCATTAGTATAAATTCTCAAGATTATGAATTTATCACTAACAAATCATATTTTATGGCATAATGTGAATCACTCAGACTATAATAGTATATTAAGTTAACTATATTAGATGTTACCAAAACACATTTTTTAAAATGCTCCACATTTTGAATATTGAGGGCATTTTTGCCCTGAGCCCCCTTAATGTCTGACGCTGTCCTTTACAATCCAGTGTCCCAATCCCCAATGTGCTCTAAGTCCTCGTGGTGGTGTAGTGACTCGCCTCAATCCGGGTGGCGGAGGACGAATCTCAGTTGCCTCCGCGTCTGAGACCGTCAATCCGCGCATCTTATCACGTGACTTGTTGAGCGTGTTACCGTGGAGACGTAGCGCGTGTGGAGACTTCACGCTATTCTCCGCGGCATCCACGCACAACTCACCACACGCCCCACCGAGAGCGAGAACCACATTATAGCGACCACAAGGAGGTTACCCCATGTGACTCTACCCTCCCTAGCAATCGGGCCAAATTGGTTGCTAAGGAGACCTGACTGGAGTCACTCAGCACGCCCTGGATTCGAACTTGTGACGCCAGGTGTGATAGTCAGCATCAATACTCGCTGAGATACCCAGACCCCCAAAACATTTTTTTAATCCTGGCGCAACATTATCTGACTGTAAGCGCATTCAAGCTGGTATTTAAATGTGATAAATGTTTTTCATGGGTTGTTGTGACAGATGGACAGTGAAAAATGGCTAAAGATGTGATTATCTGAGCTGTTTAATGAGTGTTTTAACCTAACCGTGAGTGGAAGTGACAACCCCCTTTTGAAGCTGGCCCAACCCCTTTCTGGAACAAACACTCCCCCTTCTGGAGTTACCCCACCCTCTTTTGTAGATCTCCAGCCTGCAGCTGTATCTCTTGGGTTAATGTGGCATCGTGACCATGAGAAGCTTACCCCATGTGACTCTACCCTCCCTAGCAACCGGCCCAATTTGGTTGCTAAGGAGACCTGGCTGTGTTTTAACCTAACCGTGAGTGGAAGTGGACGCCCCCTTTTGAAGCTGGCCCAACCCCTTTCTGGAATAACCACTCCCAATACGTTCAACTAATCAATTTACAATCCTCTTGGCCTGTATATATCTGAGTGGGTACGTGCCCCCCTTACTTTGAATGGGCATGATGCCTCTGGCAGACTGAGATCATCCTATTGTATAACTGGAAACTTATAAATATGCCTTTAAATGGTAAATTGTCTGTCACAGTGCCTTACAACATGTGTAGACTGCTGTACTGTTCATATGTATTTTTAGTGGTGAATGTGTCTGTAAATATATTTTATAAGCACATGTTGTAGCATGTTGCGCGAGAAGCATCCGTGAGTATAACAGCGGTGCATTGTGGGAGCCGCTGATTGGTACATTTCCGCTGCCATTGTGCGCGAGAACGGTAAACAACACTGAAGCAGAGCTCTAAATATTATTATAAATCATCACTTGATCAAAGGTAAGACTGTCCACCCCATATCTATGTAAGTGTGTGTGTGTAATTTAAAACTGATTCGGTTAAAAACACGTTTTTTCTGTGTTAATTCGCTATAATTTAAGCGGGTTTGCGTTAATGTGAGTAAAATACTGAAGCCTGCCAGACGCACGAGCTGCAAAATCCATCAGAAATATAGCAATTATTCACAAACGCCGAAAATCGACATAAACTCCTCCATTCCCGCATTAAACACCCTATAATGCATCCTTAGAGTCTCGTCTTTGCAGTCCGACTGTAACCGTCAGGATCAGTCGAGAGATTGATAGTGAAATTGTCGAAGTTTAATCGTTAGTTCGTGTCTTTTTCTCGCTCGGTTTTGGGCGCTTATCAAACAAGCGCCATGATGTGCACAGAAGGTGGGCGGGGCTAGCACGGACCTCCTGCTTTATTTACTGTGCTGTGATTGGACGTAATATGAATTGTAATAATATGAGGCGGGCCTTTGAGATATGATTGACAGGATATTCTCAGGGTTGTTTCAAGCGTCGTGTTGAGTGTCTGAGCATCTTAAAGGGACAGTTCATCAGATTTTAACTTTTAAGATTAAAACTAGCTTTATGTTTGATTTTTAGTCATTCACTGCAAACATAATATAACTGTTATCATATGCATTAATGAGTGTATGTGTGTGTGTTTGGGTGATAGTGTGTCAGTATGGCCCGTACTAAGCAGACCGCCCGTAAATCCACTGGAGGAAAAGCCCCGCGTAAGCAGCTGGCGACTAAAGCCGCTCGTAAGAGTGCGCCCTCCACCGGAGGAGTCAAGAAGCCTCATCGCTACAGGTGATGATGTCATTTCATCACATGTTCCCTGAGTTCATCTCCATCATGAGGTGCTAATGTGTTGTGTTGATGTTCTGTAGGCCCGGTACTGTGGCCCTGCGTGAGATCCGTCGGTACCAGAAGTCCACCGAGCTGTTGATCCGAAAGCTTCCGTTCCAGCGTCTGGTGCGTGAGATCGCGCAGGACTTTAAAACCGACCTGCGCTTCCAGAGCGCCGCCATTGGAGCCCTTCAGGTCAGTTGGTCAAAACTAAACTTGTACTGATCAAACAAACAAAAGTCTTTAATGAATAAAGAACTCGCTAATATTGAACTGAACTAGTCGCTAATGTAAATAATCATAACTGTGTGTGTGTGTGTGTGTGTGTGTGTGTGTGTGTGTGTGTTTACAGGAGGCCAGTGAGGCGTATCTGGTGGGTCTGTTTGAAGACACTAACCTGTGCGCCATCCACGCCAAACGTGTCACCATCATGCCCAAAGACATCCAGCTGGCACGCCGCATCCGCGGAGAACGCGCTTAATCCTCTCTCTCTGTCTCTCTCTCTCTCTCTCTCTCTCTCTCTCTCTCTCTCTCTCTGTGTGTTTTGGTAGTTTTTAGAGTAACAGTAATGGTGGGGTGGGGGGTGATATATGTGTCTCTCAATTTGGTTGTATTTTTGGCCGCAGACTATTAGGGTACTTCCTGTTATCATGTACCAGACCGTGCCTGATCAGCAGCAAACACACACACACACACTTCTCAATCTGCACGTACACATGCATGCATGCGTGTGCGTGTTTCCGGGTCTTGTTCCATCTGTCAGGCCCAATGGACTACAGAGGGGTCAGAGGTCAGGGCTGATGTCTGCGTTTAGGGGCTTTACGGTCTCGTGCAGGGTGCTAGAACAGCCCGACCCATCCCAGAGTCACCTGACCGTTGGCGTCCTGGTGATCACGTGTTTGCGGCTGTTGATCAGAAGTCTGAACATCTCTCCAACAAACGTTTGTTATTTCATTAAGAATGGCTTTTAATAATGATTGAGGTGTTTCTGCATTCATACGAGCTTGTTTTATAGATCTAGAGTATTTTTGAAGAGAACATTCAAGAGGCGGCCTGTACAGGACCCATAACTCCTCTCGTGTATTCTGATTGGTTGTAGCATTTAAAGGACGTGTCAGAATGAATAAAGCGGCCTGATACTGTTTCTCTTCTCTAATCGCTTCCCTTCACTATGGGGGGAGTTCTCAGGCTCAGTTTGGGGTTTTGGCTTGTTTTATAGTTACAGAACATTCAGGTGTTTATTAATAAGCTGATCTTTGTAATTTGATATTCTCATAATTGCGTAATAAATGGATGTCACACACTCAGTCTGGTGAGATTTCGTTTTCTTGTGATGAAGACAAAGTTCAATCGTGAAAATTGGATTTCTGCAAAGCAGCGCTTGTTTTAGGAGCTTAATTTCACACAATTAGCTGTTGTTGTTGTTTTTATTATTTTTCTCCTGTTTTTTTTTATTAATACATTTTTATTCTATTTCTTATGTTTTTTTTTTGTTTTTTATTAATTGTTTTTGTATTCCATTTCTTCATTTATTTTTTTCTATTCTGTTTTATTAATTTATTTTTATTCTATTTTTATTCTATTTTATTTTTTATTCTATTTCTCTTGTTTTATTTTCTATTTCTTAATTTATTTTTATTCTATTTCTCCTGTTTTATTTATTTTTGTTCTGTTTCTCTTGTTTTTATTCTATGAATACTTTAGTGTTTGGGATGTCAGTATGAAACACTACAGATTTACACAAAGGATGAAAGTAAAAGTTTGAAATTGATCTTGGTAAAAATAAATGTACAGATCAAAGCCAAAAGTTAATCAGGGCAAATGCGGCACCTGAGAGTGACAGAACTTGTGACACAAAAACATTTATTAAAACAAGTTGCCATTGCAGCTTTATTTATTTTTCTTTTTTTTTAAATATGATTTTTTTTTCATTGTACTTTGGCTTGTTTTTTATTTACTTTAATGAACGGATGAAATCATTTTATTTGACAAAAAAAAATATGGTTATGGTTAGAAACCTCCCAGAAAATACATTCGTCAAAGGTGCCTGTGAAAATAAGCTCCAGTCAGGGGCACAAATATATTTGTAAGTAATAATGTAAAAGTTATTATATTTAGTACAATCTCAAGAGCTCTGTGTGTACAGCCAGCGATAGAAACCTGGTGAAATGTGTTAATGTTGGTTTAATTAGCAGTATATTTATAGTATGTTTGGGTGTGACGTCACGTATGTAATGACTCCGTCCACGCGCACGGCGGCGCTGACAGACTCGCGCGCGCTCAGGAGGAACTGGTTCGCGTCCGGTGACGTCAGCATCAAACAGTGACATATCAACACGAATACCTGCATAAGAATTTTTTATTTTTTATTGCTTGAATGAAAATACAAAGAAGCCACGGTAAACATTAAACTTAATACATAACGTCAAAGCTAAATAGCAGCACAAAAACTAAAAATACACATAATAAACAGGTAAATGACCAAGGGATAACAAAAATAAAACCGTAATAATTACAAATAAATAGATAAATAAAAAAGACCAAAGGAATATACAAGGGGGTTCATTATCAAAGTATGTCTCCAAAAGTTTACACAATTTAAGGGCTTTTTATTATGCACACATTTTAAGGATTTGAGGAAGATCGCCAATTCTTTCTGGAACCACAAGTTTCATATTGTCGACCAGATTCAGATTTTCTCTATTTTTAGTATCTTTTGTAATAACAATTCCCAAATATTTTACTTCATTTTATATCTCTCACTCACACACTCTCACTCTCACTCTCACACTCACACACACACACTCTCACTCACACACTCACACTCACACACACACACACACTCACACACTCTCACTCACACACTCTCACTCACACACTCACACACTCTCACACACTCACACACTCTCACACTCTCACTCACACACTCACACTCTCACTCACACACTCTCACTCTCACACTCACACACACACACTCTCACTCTCACACTCACACACACACACACACTCACACACTCACACACTCTCACTCACACACTCTCACTCACACACTCACACACACTCACACACTCACACACTCTCACACACTCACACACTCACACTCACACACTCTCACTCTCACACACTCTCACTCTCACACACTCTCACTCACACACTCACACACACACTCTCACTCACTCACTCACACACTCTCACTCTCACACTCTCACTCACACACTCACACTCACACACACACTCTCACTCACACACTCACACACTGTCACTCACACACTCACACTCTCACTCACACACTCACACACACACTCTCACTCACACACTCACACACTCTCACTCACACACTCACACACTCTCACTCACACTCACACACTCTCACTCACACACTCACACTCTCACTCACACACTCACACACTCTCACACTCTCACTCACACACTCACACACTCTCACTCACACACTCACACACACATCACACACTCTCACTCACACACTCTCACTCTCACTCACTCACACACACACTCTCACTCACACACTCACACACTCTCACTCACACACTCACACACTCACACACACACTCTCACTCACACACTGTCACTCACACACTCTCACTCTCACACACTCTCACTCACACACTCACACTCTCACTCACACACTCACACACTCTCACACTCTCACTCTCACTCACACACTCACACACTCTCACTCACACACTCACACACACATCACACACTCTCACTCACACACTCTCACTCTCACTCACTCACACACACACTCTCACTCACACACTCTCACTCACACACTCACACACTCTCACTCACACACTCACACACTCACACACACACTCTCACTCACACACTCACACACTCTCACTCACACACTCTCACTCTCACTCACACACTCACACTCTCACTCACACACTCACACACTCTCACACTCTCACTCTCACTCACACACTCACACACTCACTCACACACTCACACACTCTCACTCACACACTCACACACTCTCACTCACTCACACTCACACACTGTCACTCACACACTCACACACTCACACACTCTCACACTCTCACTCACTCACACACTCTCACTCACACACTCACTCACACACTCACACACTCACACACTCACACTCTCACACTCTCACACTCTCACACTCACACACTCACACACTCTCACTCACACACTCTCACTCACACACACACACTCACACACTCTCACTCACACACACTCACACACTCTCACTCACACACTCTCACACTCACACACTCTCACTCACACACTCTCACACTCACACTCACACACTCTCACTCACACACTCACACACTCACTCACACTCACTCACACACTCACACACTCTCACTCACACACTCTCACACACTCACACACTCTCACTCACACACTCTCACACACTCACACACTCTCACTCACACACTCACACACTCTCACTCACACACTCACACACACTCACTCACACACTCTCACACTCACACACTCTCACTCACACACTCACACACTCTCACTCACACACTCTCACTCACACACTCTCACACTCACACACTCTCACTCACACACTCACACACTCTCACTCACACACTCACACACTCTCACTCACACACTCACACTCACACACTCTCACTCACTCACACACTCTCACACTCTCACTCACACACTCTCACTCACACACTCACACACTCTCACTCACACACTCACACACTCTCACACTCTCACTCACACACTCACACACTGTCACTCACACACTCACACTCACACACTCTCACTCACACACTCACACACTCTCACTCTCACTCACTCACACACACACACTCTCACTCACACACTCACACACTCTCACACTCACACTCTCACTCACACACTCTCACTCTCACACTCACACACTCTCACTCACACACTCACACACACACTCTCACTCACACTCACACACTCACACACTGTCACTCACACACTCTCACTCACACACTCACACACTCTCACACACACTCTCACTCACACACTCACACACTCTCACTCACACACTCTCACACACTCCACTCTCACTCACACTCACACACTGTCACTCACACACTCTCACTCACACACTCTCACTCACACACTCACACTCACACACTGTCACTCACACACTCTCACTCACACACTCACACACTCACTCACACTCTCACTCACACACTCACACTCACACTCTCACTCACACACTCACACACTCTCACTCACACACTCTCACTCACACACTCACACACTCTCACACTCTCACTCACACACTCTCACTCACACACTCTCACACTCTCACTCACACACTCACACTCACTCACTCTCACTCTCACTCACTCACACTCACACTCTCACTCACACACTCTCACACTCTCCACACACTCACCTCACACTCACACACTCTCACTCACACACTCACCACTCACTCACACTCACCTCTCACTCACACTCACTCACACACTCACACTCTCACTCACACACTCTCACACTCCTCCACTCACACTCACACTCTCACTCACACACTCTCACACTCTCACTCACACACTCTCACTCACACACTCACACACTCTCACTCACACACACGCTCACACACAATCTCACACACACACTCACACACTCTCACTCACACACTCTCACTCACACACTCTCACTCACACACACACTCACACTCACACACTCTCACTCACACACACACTCTCACTCACTCTCACACACACACACACTCACACACTCTCACACTCTCACTCACACACTCTCACTCACACACTCTCTCACTCACACACTCTCACTCTCACTCTCACTCACACACTCACACTCACACTCACACACTCACACACACACTCTCACTCACACTGTCACTCACACACTCACACTCTCACTCACACACTCACACACACTCACACACTCTCACTCACACACTCTCACTCACACTCTCACACTCTCACACACACACTCTCACTCACACACTGTCACTCACACACTCTCACTCACACACTCACACACTCTCACACTCTCACTCTCACTCACACACTCTCACACACTCACACTCACACACTCTCACTCACACACTCACACACTCTCACACTCTCACTCTCACTCACACACTCTCACACTCTCACTCACACACTCTCACTCACACACACACACTCTCACTCACACACTCACACACTCTCACTCACTCACTCTCACTCACACACTCTCACACTCTCACCTCTCACTCACACACTCTCACACTCTCACTCACACACTCACACACTCTCACTCACACACTCACACACTGTCACTCTCACTCTCACTCACTCACACACACACTCTCACTCACACACTCACACACTCTCACTCACACACTCACACTCACACACTCTCACTCACACACTCACACTCTCACCACACACTCACTCACACACTCCACACACTCTCACTCACACACTCACACACTCTCACTCACACACTCACTCTCACACTCACACTCTCACACACTCTCACTCACTCTCCACTCACCACTCACTCCACACTCTCACTCACCTCACACTCACTCTCACACTCTCACTCACACACACACTCACACACTCCTCACTCCACACACTCTCACTCACACCTCTCACTCACACACTCTCACACTCTCCTCACTACACTCTCACACTCTCCTCCACTCTCACACTCACTCACTCACACACTCTCTCACTCTCACACACTCTCACTCACACACTCTCACCACTCACTCACACACTCCTCACTCCACCTCACACACTCTCTCACTCACACCACACTCACACACTCCTCACACACACACTCACACACTCTCACTCACACTCACTCACTCACACACACTCTCACTCACACACACTCACACTCCACACTCTCACTCACACACACACTCTCACTCACTCTCACACACACACACACTCACACACTCTCACACTCTCACTCACACACTCTCACTCACACACTCTCTCTCACTCACACACTCTCACTCTCACTCTCACTCACACACTCACACTCACACTCACACACTCACACACACACTCTCACTCACACTGTCACTCACACACTCACACTCTCACTCACACACTCACACACACACTCACACACTGTCACTCACACACTCTCACTCACACACTCTCACACTCTCACTCACACACACACTCTCACTCACACACTGTCACTCACACACTCTCACTCACACACTCACACACTCTCACTCACACACTCCACACACTCACTCACTCCACACACACTCTCACTCACACACACTCCTCACTCACTCTCACACACACACACTCACTCACACACCTCACACTCTCACTCACACACTCACACTCACACTCTCTCTCACTCACACACTCACTCTCACTCACTCACACTCTCACTCACACACTCTCACTCACACACTCTCACACTCTCACTCCACACACTCTCACTCACACACTCTCACTCACACACTCTCACTCACACCTCACTCACACTCTCACACTCTCACTCACTCCTCACTCACACACTCACTCACACACCTCACACACTCACTCACACACACACACTCTCACACTCTCACTCACCACTCACTCACACACTCTCACTCCACTCTCACTCACACACTCTCACACTCTCTCACTCCCACACACTCTCACACTCTCCTCTCACTCACACACACACTCCCACACTCTCACTCACTCTCTCACTCACACACTCTCACACTCTCACTCACACACTCACTCCACTCACTCACACTCCTCACTCACTCACACTCACACTCTCACTCACACACTCCACACTCACTCCACACACTCACACTCTCACACTCACTCACTCACACACTCTCACTCACACACTCTCACTCCACACTCTCTCCACTCACACACTCTCACTCTCACACACTCACTCACTCACACTCTCACTCACACACTCTCACACTCACACACTCTCACTCACTCACTCCACACTCTCACTCACACACTCTCACTCCACACACTCACACACTCTCACACTCTCACTCCACACACACACTCACTCTCACACTCTACACACTCACACTCACACTCTCACTCACACACTCACACACTCTCACTCACACACTCACTCACTCACTCACACTCTCACTCCCACACTCACACTCTCACTCACACACTCACACTCTCACTACACACTCACTCACACTCACACTCTCACCTCACACACTCTCACTCACACACTCTCACTCTCACACTCACTCACACACTCACTCTCACACCTCACACTCACTCTCACTCTCACACTCACACACTCACTCACACACTCACACACTCACTCACACACACACCACACTCACACACTCACACTCACACTCACTCTCACACTCTCACTCACACACTCACACACTCACACACTCACACTCACACTCACACACTCACACACACTCACTCACTCACACACACTCACTCACACACTCTCACTCACACTCACACACACTCACACTCTCACACTCACACACTCACTCACACTCTCACTCACACACTCCACACACACTCTCACACACACACACTCACACTCACACACTCTCACTCACACACTCTCACTCACACACTCACACACATCACTCCCACTCTCACTCACCACTCACCTCCACACTCTCACTCACACTCACACACTCTCACTCCACACACTCACACTCCACACTCACACACTGTCACTCCACACTCTCACTCACACCTCACACTCACCACACTCACACACTCACACACTCACACACTCACACTCACTCACACTCACACTCACACACTGTCACTCACACACTGCTCCACTCACACACTCACACTCACACACTCACACACTCACACCATCACTACACACTCCCACACACACACTCACTCACACACACACACTCTCACACCTCACACTCACACACTCACTCACACTCACACTCACTCCACACACTCTCACACTCTCACTCACACACTCACACACTCTCACTCACACACTCTCACACTCTCACTCACACTCTCACTCACACACTCACACACTCACTCTCACACTCTCACTCACACACTCACACACTCTCACTCACACACTCACACTCTTACTCTCACACTCTCACTCACACACACACACTCTCACATGTTGTGTTTCCATGTTTTATGGGGACTTTCCATAGACATAATGGTTTTTATACTGTACAAACTTTATATTCTATCCCTAAACCTAACCCTACCCTAAACCTAACCCTCACAGAAAACTTTCTGCATTTTACATTTTCAAAAACATAATTTAGTATGATTTATAAGCTGTTTTCCTCATGGGGACCGACAAAATGTCCCCACAGGTCAAACATTTCAGGTTTTACTATCCTTATGGGACATTTGGTCCCCACAAGTGACATCTACACTCTCACTCACACACTCACACACACACTCTCACTCACACACTCACACACTCACACACTCTCACTCACACACTGTCACTCACACACTCTCACTCACACACTCATACACTCTCACACACACACTCTCACTCACACACTCACACACTCTCACTCACACACTCTCACACACACACTCACACACTCTCACACACTCTCACTCACACACTCACACACTCCACTCACTCACACACTCTCACACACTCACACTCACACACTCACTCACACACTCACTCACACTCACACACCTCACTCACACACTCCTCACACTCACACTCACACACCTCTCACTCTCACACTCTCACACACTCACTCACACTCACACTCACACCTCTCACACACTCTCACACACTGTCACTCACACTCTCACTCACACACTCACACACTCTCACACTCTCACACTCTCACTCTCACTCACACACTCACACACTCTCACTCACACTCTCACACACTCTCACTCACACACTCACACACTCTCACTCACACACTCTCACTCACACACTCTCACACTCTCACTCACACACTCTCACACTCTCACACACACACTCACACACACACACACTCACACACACACACACACTCACACACACACACACACTCACACACACACACACACTCACACACACACACTCACACACACACACACACACACACACACACACTCACACACACTCACACACACACACACTCACACTCTCACTCACACACTCTCACTCACACACTCTCACTCACACACTCTCACACTCTCACTCACGCACTCTCACACTCTCACTCACGCACTCTCACACTCATACTCACACACTCTCTCACTCACACACTCTCACTCACACACTCTCACTCACACACTCTCACTCTCACTCTCACTCTCACACTCTCACACTCTCACTCACACACTCTCACACTCTCACTCACACACTCTCACTCACACACTCACACACTCTCACTCACACACTCACTCACACTCACACACTCACACACACTCACACACTCTCACTCA
Organism: Xyrauchen texanus; assembly: GCF_025860055.1. NCBI lineage: Eukaryota > Metazoa > Chordata > Actinopteri > Cypriniformes > Catostomidae > Xyrauchen > Xyrauchen texanus. The sequence continues at coordinate 37,525,269 of NC_068313.1, read as the reverse complement.
CACACACACACACTCACACACTCTCACTCACACACACACTCTCACTCACTCTCACACACACACACACTCACACACTCTCACTCACACACACACTCTCACTCACTCTCACACACACTGTCACTCACACACTCTCACTCACACACTCACTCTCACACACACACACTCACACACACACTCTCTCTCACACACTCTCACTCACACACTCTCACACTCACACTCACACACTGTCACTCACACACTCTCACTCACACACTCACACACTCTCACACTCTCACTCTCACTCACACACTCACACACTCTCACTCACACACTCACACACTCACACACTCTCACTCACACACTCACACTCTCACTCACACACTCACACACTCTCACTCACACACTCACACACTCACACACTCTCACACTCTCACTCACACACTCACACACTCACACACTCTCACTCACACACTCACACACTCTCACTCACACACTCACACTCACACTCTCACTCACACACTCTCACTCACACACTCTCACACTCACACTCTCACACTCACACACTCTCACTCACACACTCTCACTCACACACTCACACACTCTCACTCACACACTCTCACACTCTCACTCACGCACTCTCACACTCTCACTCACACACTCACACACACTCACACACTCACTCACTCACACACTCACTCACACACTCACTCACTCACACTCTCACTCACACACTCTCACACTCACACTCTCACACTCACACACTCTCACTCACACACTCTCACTCACACACTCTCACACTCTCACTCACACACTCTCACACTCTCACTCACACACTCTCACACTCTCACTCTCACACTCTCACTCACACACACACACTCACACACTGTCACTCACACACTCACACACACGCTCACACACACGCTCACACACAATCTCACACACACACTCACACACTCTCACTCACACACTCTCACTCACACACTCTCACTCACACACTCTCACTCACACACACACTCTCACTCACTCTCACACACACACACACTCTCACACTCTCACTCACACACTCACTCTCACACACACACACTCACACACACACTCTCTCTCACACACTCTCACTCACACACACTCTCACTTTCACACACTCACACACACACTCACACACTCTCACTCACTCTCTCACACACACACACACACACACACTCACACACACACTCACGCAACTTGGACCAGCTCATGACCAACTTGGACCAGCTCATGACCAACTTGGACCAGCTCATAACCAGCCTGGACCAGCTCATGACCAACTTGGACCAGCTCATGACCAACTTGGACCAGCTCATGACCAGCCTGGACCAGCTCATGACCAACTTGGACCAGCTCATGACCAACTTGGACCAGCTCATGACCAGCCTGGACCAGCTCATGACCAACTTGGACCAGCTCATGACCAGCCTGGACCAGCTCATGACCAGCCTGGACCAGCTACCATGTTCATAATCACAGCTACATGTATATGTTCTCGCTCTGAGGTGATTCATCAGCTACTGTCTGTCTGCTGTGATGTCATAATCACTCATCAGACAGTGACGTCAGAAGTTCGGCTTGTTTTGTTGGTGTTTCATCACGTGTGCTGTTGCTTGTCGTATTCAAGAGCAGCATAATGTTTAACCCTTAATGCCTTAAATACAGTAAAGGCCTAAAATAGTTCTGGATTGCTTGTGTTTCTCTTAAAATCTAAAATATTGATTCCGCGGTTTGAGATCAGTCCTTCTATTTCACATGTCTTTATTGTTTTAACAAGAATACAACTACCGCAGTGTGTGCAGTAAATTACATCATTAGGGTTACTCAACATAAAGATTTAAAGTGTGTAATAAAGAACTTAAAAATATCATATTTTATTCTGTTTTTTTTTATTCATATTTTAAATACGAATAAAATTTCGTTTTTCGTTTTGAAATAAAAAAATAAATTATGTTTTGAATTTTGTTTTTTCCTACATCAAAAGAATTAGAGGGGAGGGGGGACGGCTTGTATTTGATCATTGGTTTTGTTTTAAAAAATAAATTTGCTCATTTTTCATGTTTATTGCTCTTGGATATAAAATGAATGTAAAGATTGAATATTTGATTTGCACATGTGAGAGGATCTGAAACGCGATTGGTCAACCTGCTCTGTCATCTGTCCTGCCTCAAGCAACCCCATCAGAATAAGAGTTTTAAAAAAAAAATAGACATTTCTTTATCATGGAAATAAGAAATGAACAGAAACGTCGGTTTTTGATGATGTCATGGCGCGCTGTGTGCAGTGCGCATGCGCGTAACTGACGCTGTCCGTGGTGCTGAAGCGCGTGAGTGATAAACAGTTCTCAATTCTTCTCTGACTAAAACAAAACTCTTACATTTGTATAATGATCACGTTACTTTTACATTTACATTTAAAAGTGTACGAACCCGAGCAGCTGAGGTGCTTTTTATATATTTACTTCCTCTTATTAAATCCTCATACTCGTAATATTGACAGTAAACAGGACTTGGTTAGACTGTGAGTTATAATTGAAATATAAAGGCAGGTGTATACTTTAAAACAGCAGAAGATTTGCTAAAATGAGTCCCGAGAGATGATTAGCATGCAGTTACATGCTACTGTTTCCATGATGGATGTTTCTGGAACAACATTCCTATCAACCAATCAGATTTTAGAGTTTGGGTTACACATGGATACATTCAGAACAATAAATAACAGTTTAGGACTGTTGGTTTGAATGATGTTGTTCCAGGACTAATAAAATATGGCGCTTAAAGGGACAGTACACCCAAAAATGAGCATTCTCTCATCATTTACTCACACTCATGTCGTCCCAGATGTGACTTTCTTTCTTCTGCAGGATTTCTATAAGTATATTTCAGCTCTGTTGGTCCATACAATGCAAGTGAATGGTGACCAGAACTTTGAAGCTCCAAAAAGCACATAAAAGTAATCAATAAGTCTCCAGTGGTTTAATCCATGTCTACAGATGTGATATGATAGGTGTGAGTGAGAAACAGATCAATATCAAAAAGTCGAACAAATAATGTGAAGTGCCAAAAAACAAAAGAAGAAGATTGTGAAAGTGGAAATGTATAGTAAAAAATATTTACATATTGATGTGTGTAACAGTCTTAGCTGTTAATCTTGTATTTGATATTACACTCGTCACTAGGGGGCGCTTGAGCGCTAAAACTCCTGGTATTTAATCTGATAGTTTGATAGAAGAAGTCAGTTTGTTTGGAAGAGGGAAGCATTGGGATTATCCTCACACCTGTTTCCAGTTCAATCCTGTAAGTTTGTTTCTTCTTGTGTATTTGTTTTCACTTGATGTAGTTGACCTGTTAGCTCTCTGGCTAATGCTAGCTTCCTTTTCTTTTTGTAGATGGACTCTTTAAATCTTGTTTTATGTTTTGTCATCTTGAAACTGTATATGCAAAGGCAGTACATATGTGCATATCAAGTGCTTTACTATCTTGGGTTTTTGGGATTATTTGAAGGGCACTTGAAGGTGATTCCATACTTGCCTAAAGAATCCCTCATCTACGACTTGAGCTGATCTGATAAGCCCTCTTTATTGTCATCGCATTGTCATTCATTGTCATCTAATAAGATATTAAATAGCAGCGTTAAGTTAATAGTTGGCGGACCCCTCCTGTTATTCAGATATATATATATATAGAGAGAGAGAGAGAGAGAGCGAGCGAGCGCGCTGTGTGCCGCTATTGTCGTATCACTTCTGAAGACATGGATTAAATCACTGGAGATTTATGGATTACTTTTATGCTGCATTTATGTGCTTTTTGGAACTTTAAATGTCTGGTCACCATTCACTTGCATTGTATGAACCAACAGAGCTGAAATATTCTAAAAATCTTCATTTGTGTTCTGCTGAAGAAAGAAAGTCACATCTGGGATGGCATGAGGGTGAGTAAATGATGACAGAATCTTCATTTTTGGAACTTTCATTCAATAACAAAGATGTATAACTGTGGTATTATATTTTATTTGGGTCATTTTTATTTATTTATTTATTTTCTCCCCAATTTGTAAAGCCCAATTCCCAATGTGACTCTCAGTTGCCTCCTCGTCTGAGACCATCAATCCACGCATCTCATCACGTGACTTGTTGAGCGCGTTACCGTGGAGACATAGCGCGTGTGGAGGCTTCACGCTATTCTCCACGACATCCACGCACAACTCACCACATGCCCCACCGAGAGCGAGAACCACATTATAGCGACCACGAGGAGGTTACCCCATGTGACTCTACCCTCCTTAGCAACTGGGCCAATTTGGTTGCTAAGGAGATCTGACTGGAGTCACTCACCACATGCCCCACCGAGGCGAGAACCACATTATAGCTGACCACGAGGAGGTTACCCCATGTGACTCTACCCTCCTTAGCAACTGGGCCAATTTGGTTGCTAAGGAGATCTGACTGGAGTCACTCACCACATGCCCCACCGAGAGCGAGAACCACATTATAGCGACCACGAGGAGGTTACCCCATGTGACTCTACCCTCCTTAGCAACTGGGCCAATTTGGTTGCTAAGGAGATCTGACTGGAGTCACTCACCACATGCCCCACCGAGAGCGAGAACCACATTATAGCGACCACGAGGAGGTTACCCCATGTGACTCTACCCTCCTTAGCAACTGGGCCAATTTGGTTGCTAAGGAGATCTGACTGGAGTCACTCACCACATGCCCCACCGAGAGCGAGAACCACATTATAGCGACCACGAGGAGGTTACCCCATGTGACTATAACCCCCTAGCAACCGGGCCAATTTGGTTGCTAAGGAGACCTGACTAGAGTCACTCACCACATGCCCCACCGAGAGCGAGAACCACATTATAGCGACCACGAGGAGGTTACCCCATGTGACTCTACCCTCCTTAGCAACTGGGCCAATTTGGTTGCTAAGGAGATCTGACTGGAGTCACTCACCACATGCCCCACCGAGAGCGAGAACCACATTATAGCGACCACGAGGAGGTTACCCCATGTGACTATAACCCCCTAGCAACCGGGCCAATTTGGTTGCTAAGGAGACCTGACTGGAGTCACTCACCACATGCCCCACCGAGAGCGAGAACCACATTATAGCGACCACGAGGAGGTTACCCCATGTGACTCTACCCTCCTTAGCAACTGGGCCAATTTGGTTGCTAAGGAGATCTGACTGGAGTCACTCACCACATGCCCCACCGAGAGCGAGAACCACATTATAGCGACCACGAGGAGGTTACCCCATGTGACTCTACCCTCCCTAGTAACCGGACCAATTTGGTTGCTAAGGAGACCTGACTGGAGTCACTCATCACACGCCCCACCGAGAGCGAGAACCACATTATAGCGACCATGAGGAGGTTACCACATGTGACTCTACCCTCCCTAGCAACCGGACCAATTTGGTTGCTAAGGAGACCTGACTGGAGTCACTCATTGTTTGGGTCATTGACAAATATGATTGTCAGAGATTATAACAATTACAAATGTTTTTTTGAATCCAGTTTAAAATGCATATCATGTTTGTAGAGATGTAATCTTTGAAAAACATTAATAGCATTTAGTGCAAAGAAAATACAAAACTAATTCTTGAGTCTTGAGGTAACCGAATTTAAGGATGGATGTATGTGTTACTTCTGCAGGTGGCGTGCTGATGGATGCTCCTCATGAGAGCGCGTCCAGCAGGTCGCAGGGTAACGGCGCATCAGAGCAGCGTTCCGTGTTCCTGCTGTCCGGCACACACGGTCAGCAGATCATCGCCGTTCTTCAGAGCTTCCGAGCGAGAGGAGCCATGTTTGATTTCAGCATCCGCGTGCAGGATGACACGCTGCCCTGTCATCGATGCGTTCTCGCCGCGTGCAGCGACTTCTTCAGGTGACGTGCCATTTATTCAGGTTTCTTGTATTTTAGTGCACAGGTTAATTGTTGACATGTCTTTAGTTTACACGTGCTGATCGCTGTTGAAGTCGTTCACGTGTGGATTGTTTCTGCTACAGGGCGATGTTTGAGCTTGACATGCGGGAACGTGATGACGGTACCGTGACCCTCAGTAACCTCTCAGCTCCGGCCGTTCGTGCCTTCCTGGACTTTGCGTATTCTGGAGAGATTGAAATCCGAGAGGACAACGTGGACATGCTGTTTCAACTGGCCTCTTACCTGCAGGTGAGAGCGAATCAAAATGATTAATAAGTTACGATACGTGAGCGGCAGGAAGTGACTCATGATTGTTATGAAATCATACGAAACGGTTTGGTGAGAAACAAACTATATTTTGACGGACCGCTGATCTCCCGCACGTTCACGAGACTGCACGAGAGCACCAGCACGCTGCTTCCTCTCGCAATAAGGGGCGTTCAAGTGAAATCGTTTTGTTTCGTCGACAGCGATCGTATCAACAGAACACAGCTGCACACTAAACCGAGAACAGAACTCGCCAAACATGTCTGAAGAGTTTATATTCCGTTCTCCATTCTTGACGAGCGGCAGGACCTTCTGGAGATCATTGGGTTTGTATTTGCGGCGTCGCGCCGGGTAACCCCGTCTGCTGTGAACTGGCACCGTTCCAAAATCTTTCTATAACAGTATAGTGAATCCAGCATTGTACATGCCAGTTAAAAAACGACTTGATTTTGACTGTCCACACACACACACCGGTTCAGAATGGGGAAGACGTGGCACATACCGGCACCTTCCATCTGCTTTCTCCGGAAACCTTCATCCAAAACCTCTAGAATGGTGTGTGTGTGTGTGTGTGTGTGTGTGAGTGAGTGTGTGGGTGTGTGTGTGTGTGAGTGTGTGTGTGTGAGTGTGTGTGGGTGTGAGTGAGTGTGTGTGAGTGAGTGTGTGTGAGTGAGTGAGTGTGTGGGGGTGGGTGTGTGTGTGTGTGTGTGTGTGTGTGTGTGTGTGTGTGAGTGTGTGTGTGTGAGTGTGCGTGTATTTATCACTTTGTGGGGACCAAATGTCCCCATAAGGATAGTAAAACCCGAACTTTTTGACCTTGTGGGGACATTTTGTCGGTCCCCATGAGGAAAACAGCTTATAAATCATACTAAATTATGTTTTTTGAAAATATAAAAATGCAGAATGTTTTCTGTGAGGGTTAGGTTTAGGGGTAGGGTTAGGTTTAGGGGATAGAATATAAAGTTTGTACAGTATAAAAACCATTATGTCTATGGAAAGTCCCCATAAAACATGGAAACACAACATGTGTGAGTGTGTGTGTGTGTGTGTGTGTGTGGGTGTGTGTGTGTGTGTGTGTGTGGGTGTGTGTGTGTGTGTGTGTGTGTGAGTGAGTGTGTGGGTGTGTGTGAGTGTGTGTGTGAGTGAGTGTTTGAGTGAGTGTGTGAGTGTGTGTGTGGAGGTGGGTGTGTGTGAGTGTGTGAGTGAGTGAGTGTGTGTGTGTGGGGGGGTGTGTGTGTGTGTGTGTGTGTGTGTGTGAGTGAGTGTGTGGGTGTGAGTGTGTGTGTGTGGGTGTGTGAGTGAGTGAGTGTGTGTGTGTGGGGGGTGGGTGTGTGTGAGTGAGTGTGAGTGTGTGTGTGAGTGTGTGTGGGTGTGTCTGGGTGTGTGTTTGAGTGAGTGTGGGTGTGTCTGGGTGTGTGTGAGTGTGGGTGTGTGTGAGTGAGTGTGTGTGAGTGTGAGTGTGTGTGTGTGTGGCTGCATCAGCCTCCGTCTCTCATTTTAAACAATTAAGGCTGGGCATAGAAATGCATCTATTCTCCGACTACAAACTCTTCAGACATACTTAGTACGTTCTGATCTTATTTGTGTGCAGCTGTGTTGTTTTCTGTTGTTTCTTTCGCTGTGATGAGCCTGTGTTCAGGTAAACAAAACAGGTTTTCTCTTGAATGCCCCGTGTCACAAGCGGGCTGCGTGAACTGTTGCTCTCGAGGTGATCAACGTCTGAGGATTTTCACCTCATTGCGTACTTTCATTACAATCGTGTGATCATTGAAAAGCTTGAAGAGGTGGTCACTATAAACCACCATAGTATGACATCACGGAGCACAACGTATATTCACAACTTCTCACTTTGAGTTCAGAATAAGACAGAAAGTCATATAGAGTAAACAATGACTGAATTATCATTTTTGCGTGATCCCTTTATATTGTGTAACCATGACTGTAGTAACCATGGATGTTGACCGGGAACCATAGTTTTGATACAACTAGTTTTACTATATTGTAGTTCTCTGTAGAGCGAAGGAGGGCGGGGCCGGGCTGGAACGACGCGCACCCGGTCCCCAATCAGCCTTATGGGGCGCTTGAGGGATAAAGGCGGCCGGGGTGTGTTTGTGTGTGTGTGTGTGAGCGGGGGCGGCGGCGGGTGGTCAAGCGAAAAACCAAAGTTAGTACCAAAGATCCATCTTCAACCGCTTATCCGAAGTCGGGTCGCGGGGGCAGCTGCTCCAGCAGGGGGCCCCAAACTTCCCTATCCCGAGCCACATTAACCAGCTCTGACTGGGGGACCCCGAGGCGTTCCCAGGCCAGTGTGGAGATGTAATCTCTCCAGCTAATCCTGGGTCTTCCCCGAGGCCTCCTCCCAGCTGGACGTGCCTGAAACACCTCCCTAGGGAGGCGCCCAGGGGGCATCCTTACCAGATGCCCAAACCACCTCAACTGACTCCTTTCGACGCAAAGGAGCAGCGGCTCTACTCCGAGCTCCTCACGGATGACTGAGCTCCTCACCCTATCTCTAAGGGAGAAGCCCGCCACCCTTCTGAGGAAGCCCATTTCGGCTGCTTGTACTCGCGACCTAGTTCTTTCGGTCATGACATAATTAAGAGCGAACCTGCCCATCCCAAAAAAAAAGGAACATTTGAACATGTTTGTCATTTTGTACTCTTCTTCTGTTTTCACAGGTCGGCTTCCTATTGCGTTCCTGCAGTGACTTTCTGGTCCAAACCCTTGACCTCTCCAACTGCCTACACCTGTTAGCGGTTGCTGAGGGATACGGCTCGCCACATCTCCTGCGACGCTCCACAGAGTTTGTCACGCAGAACTTCCACGTGCTCGCCTCCAGACGGGATTTCCTGGAGATGCCAGCGCGGGTTTTGGAACGTTGTCTGGCCTCTGATGCTCTCAGCGTTCCTGATGAAGAAAGCGCGCTGCGCGCTCTCCTGCACTGGACACGTCACGACCTGCAGACGCGCAAGAGCCTGTTGCTGGAGCTCCTGTCACATGTCCGCCTACATCAGCTCCCTCTCGCTGTACTGGAGGAGGCGTGTCGCTCTGAGGCGCTGTTGTGTAGTGATGGCGAGTGTTCTAGTACGCTTCAGGAGGCATTGACGAGCGTTCGTGAGTTTGGCGGGTTCTTCCCGGACGCCAGGCCTTCTACGACATGTGGCTACATTTACGTACATAAAACGGAGGAAAATGGAGAGATACGCCACGCTTTCTGCTATGACATCACTGCGGACCGCTGGACGGAACTGCCGCATAGCGCCACACTGCTGTCGGACTTGCCCGGGTCGGCCCTCGCTAGTTTTGGAGAGAAGCTGTTTGTCATCGGCGGTTGCCGTGGCAATTGTTGTCGCACAGTTCGCCTCCACATCGCGGAACCTCACCACGACGCAACGGACGAAGTCTGGTGCTACTGTCCAGTGGCGGGCACTTTCACGCCAGCCTCGCCCATGCAGCACCCACGGACCATGCACACATCTGTGACCACCCTGAATCGCATCTACGTCATCGGCGGAAAGCCCTGTGGCACCCGCGGCATCCGTAGCCTGCTAGACGTCGAATACTACGATCCGCTGAGTCGCGTGTGGAAGTCCGTCAGTCCTCTGCCCAGAGGGATTTACCTCCCTGAGGCGAGCGCTTGCAGAAACATCATTTACACACTCGGCTCTGAGGTTGAAATTTCAGAAACCTTCAATCCGTCGCTAGACTGCTTTTTCCGCTACGACGCCGTAGCGGATCATTGGTGCCAACTAGTGGCAGAGTTCGGCCAGTTCTTCCACGCCACCCTCGCCAAGGCCGTATCCATTAACGAGACTCTGTACCTGTGTGACCTGTCAACGTATAAAGTCTACAGCTTCTGCCCGGATACGTGCGTCTGGAAAGGGGAGGGCTCGTTCGAGTGCGCGGGATTTAACGCAGGTGCCATCGGCGTGCAGGATAAGATCTACATCCTGGGCGGAGATTACTCACCTGATGAGGTCACAGATGAGGTGCAGGTGTATCACAGCGGACGCTCAGAATGGCAGGAAGTGGCACCGATGCCACGCGCGCTCACCGAGTTTCACTGTCAGGTGGTCAGCTTCAACCGATACAGAGATCCGTGGAAAACCGATCCGCCGGAAACGCCTTGAACGACGCGCATGCACAAACATTCAGACCCGTCAGTTCTTGTGCGATATTAGTGAGCGTCTGTCAAAGCTATAATAATCACATTAAATAAACACTCTTCTGCTTCAGCTCGTAGACTTTCACTGTCACATCTAATGCTGTTAAAGTTATATTACTAACAGTTTTTAGTTAAACTATGTTTTGGCATTTTGTCAGTAAAACACGATTAAATGGATTAGTTGCATTATGATGCTTCTCTGTGATGTTTTTTAGGGCGAGTGATTTTGTTGTATAATTTACATTCACTGTTTCCTTCAACATGTTTAAAAGTGTTGCTTTAGTTTGTATGATGTAGTTTATCATGTTTGAATCTAGAATAAATTCATCCTGTCACACACACACACACACAGACATACGCGCACACACACACTCGCCCGCACACACTTGTGCGCACACACACTCGCGCGCACACACACACTCACACCTCATACACACACACACTCACACCTCGTACACACACTCACACACACACACACACCTCCTACACACACTCACACCTCCTACACACACTCACACACACACACACACTCCCACCTCATACACACCTCGTACACACACACACACACACACTCCCACCTCATACACACCTCGTACACACACACACACACACACTCCCACCTCATACACACCTCGTACACACACACACACACACACTCCCACCTCATACACACCTCGTCACACACACACACACACACACTCCCACCTCATACACACCTCGTACACACACACACACACACTCCCACCTCATACACACCTCGTACACACACACACACCCACACTCCCACCTCGTACACTCACACACACACACACACTCCCACCTCATACGCACCTCGTACACACACACACACACTCACACCTCGTACACACACTCACACACACACACACACACACACACACACACCTCCTACACACACTCACACACACACACACACACCTCCTACACACACTCACACACACACACACTCCCACCTCATACACACCTCGTACACACACACACTCACTCTCACACACACACACACACACACACACTCACACACACAGGCTTTAACAGTTCATCAGTATAACGGTAAATATAGACCTTCTCACAAATAAACCACAGAAGAATCATATTCTGTATGTTTGTCTCCATCTGGTGGTGGTTGTGAGGAACAGCAGCTCTTGTAATGTGTGTCATGTGTTTCCAGACTCTGAATGAACAGGATTGTTTCTGTGGTGTACAGCAACAGTATCAGATGTTATATGTCCACTTTCATGCACCATTTATGGATATATTAGTCTAAGGTAGAATACAATGGTAGTGTAACAGTAACCAGCTGTGCCGTGTGTGTAAACCTCACTGCCCTGGTGCACTAGTGACTGGCACTAGAGGCTGTACCCGCCTTCTCATTGTGTGCCCACCTCCCATGCCGGAGACGTCGGGTTGATACACACACACACACATCATATAACGTCTGAAGACATGGATTAAACCACTGGATTACTTTTATGCTGCATTTATGTGCTTTTTGGAGCTTCAAAGTTCTGGTCACCATTCACTTGCATTGTATGGACCTACAGAACTGAAATATACTTATATAAATCCTCATTTGTGTTCTGCAGAAGAAATAAAGTCACACATCTGGGATGACATGATGGTGAGTAAATGATGACAGAATTGTAATTTTTGGGTGTACTGTCCCTTTAAGGCTGCTGTGATGCATCAGAACTGCCTTTGATACTAGTGACTGAGGTGGGGCCGAGCAGGCAACATGTAGCCTAAAAAGAAACATGCGCAGAATATACAGCATCACTGACAATATGTTAATGAATAAAGATAAAGGGAAAAAGATCAAAGAAAAGGAACATAATTACACTGACACCTCTGAACTGTTTTACTGCCTGTTATAAACAACCAGAAGAGTTTCATTCACAGGATGTGACACGCCACCCGAGACCTTTCATTTACACACACACACATACATATACACACACATCATACATACACACACGCACATATACACACTCACATACACACACACACACGCACACTCATACACACTCACACAAACACACACATACACTCATACACACTCACACATATGCACACACACACACTCATGCACACACACACTCATACACACACTCACTCACACACACACACGCACACTCATACACATCATACACACACATACACTCACTCACACACACTCATACACATACACACATCATACACACTCACTCACACACATGCACACACACACACACATCATACACACTCACTCACACACATGCACACACACACATACACACACTCACACACACACTCATACACATCATACACACACATACACTCACTCACACACACTCATACACACATTATACACACTCATACACACACTCACTCACACACATGCACACACACACGTACACACACTCACACACACACTCATACACATCATACACACACATACACTCACTCACACACACTCATACACACATTATACACACTCATACACACACTCACTCACACATGCACACACACACACATACACACACTCACACACACACTCATACACATCATACACACACATACACTCACTCACACACACTCATACACACATCATACACACTCACTCACACATGCACACACACACACATACACACACTCACACACACTCATACACACACATACACTCACACACATACACACATCATACACACACACACACACACTCATACACACACTCATACACATCATACACACACATACACTCACTCACACACATCATACACACTCACTCACACACATGCACACACACACACACACACACTCATACACATCATACACACACATACACTCACTCACACACACTCACTCACACATGCACACACACACACACATACACACACTCACACACACTCATACACATCATACACACACATACACTCACACACATACACACATCATACACACACACATACACATTCACTCACACACATGCACACACACACATACACACACTCACACACACACTCATACACATCATACACACACATACACTCACTCACACACACTCATACACACATCATACACACTCACTCACATATGCACACACACACACATACACACACTCACACACACTCATACACATCATACACACACATACACTCACACACATACACACTCACTCACACACATACACTCACATACACACACTCACTCACTCACACATACACACTCACTCACACACATACACTCACTCACACACACACACTCAAATACACATACACACATACACTCATACACACTCACACTCACAAACAAACACCCACGCACGCACGCGCACACAAACACAGTCACACACGCGCGCGCGCACACGCACACACAGTCTGAAGTCAGCATGTTTACTCGATGTTGTCCGTTTGTAATTGTGCTGCTGGTTTTATGTCAGTCCAAAGCTGATGACGATGACGATGATGATGGACATGCGGGTCATGGAGGTCTGATGGTGAACCCGGTGTCTGACTTCATCACGTCCGCAGAGTTCGGCACCGTGCGCTCGGTTTGTAAACCGGTGCCGAACACGATGGGTTTGTGCTCCGGTATCGGGTACCGAGAGATGCGCCTGCCGAACCTGCTGGGTCACGACAGCCCGAGAGAAGCGCAACAACAGTCCGCCGCCTGGATGCCGCTGCTCGGCAAACACTGTCACCGGGACACGCAGCGATTCCTCTGTTCTCTCTTCGCGCCCGTGTGTTTACCGGACATCACGGCTCCGGTGCGTCCGTGTCGGAGGCTCTGTGAAGCGGTGCGGGACGCGTGTCTGCCCGTCATGAGCGCGTTCGGCTTTCCGTGGCCGGAGATGTTCAACTGCAGTCGCTTTCCTGATGGATCGGAGCTCTGCGTCCCCGGAGAGAAAGACCCGAACCCGCCGGAAACCACCGACATGCCCAAAGGTTTGACTCGGTGCCATGATGGTAATCCCATATTAATCTCTGAAGT
>NC_068313.1:37500918-37503418 GCF_025860055.1 Xyrauchen texanus | reverse complement strand
CTAGCTACATTCTTAAACATACTAGCCCTGTAGAAGCACGTGTTATCAACACCTGACTATAAGTTGACTATATTTAGGCCAAGAAAAGAAATGAGTCCATCAATGTTTCCTCTGTGTTTCTCTCTGGGCAGGTGGAGCTGATCGTTCGCCCATCGGATGAAGTGATCCCACGCTTGCGTGAGGACTACGGCGTGGAACGTTTAGATTTAGTGTTCATGGATCACTGGAAGCGCTGTTACCTGCCCGACCTGCAGCTGTTAGAAGACAGTGGTCTGCTCGGAGAGGGCTCCCTCATCGTAGCCGACAACGTCATTTTTCCAGGAGCGCCAAACTTCCTGCGATACGCCCGGCGCTCGGGTCTGTACGAGCTCAGAGTTCACCGCGCATCACTGGAATACATCCGCGGTATCCGTGATGGAATGGCTGAAATGACGTTCCTCGGGATAAAGTGAAAATGTTGTCAAGAGTCCCGAGCAGGAGAAATTTTGAAAAAACATTTTGCACAATGTGTGGACTTTTCAGACGGTCCCGTACCCCCTTGCCCCCTTACCCAGTTCAATTAACTTTATCTGCTGGGGTAGTCCCTCTTGAATGATTTTGCCACGATGCCATCTGATCTGCTTGAATATGGGACGGGTGGCAACCCTATCCAAGTGCTAAGCCCTTAAAGAATAGCTCACCCAAACTAAAACTGTTGCCTTTATTTACACACTCTAATGTAGTTCCAAAGCTGTATGCTGTTATGAAACACATTTTTTTTAATTAAAGAATATGGCTCCTGTTGTGTAGATATGATGTCATGGTGTTTTAGTCGCTCAAAAACCAACAACGTTTGATGTATGCATGTCTATTCCACGCAGTGTTTGTCCAGTACTCCAAATTTTGATTTGAGAGTCGCAGCGAGGGCAAGATTATCACTGAATAGTGACTGACATTTGTTATAAGACTTCAGAAGACTTGAAATGTACATTTAAAATAGTGCTCAATGCTCATATGAACTTCTTTTATGTCAATTTTATGAAAGGGGCGGAACTTGGATGTGATCTTTAGGGGGGTCATTTTGATCTTTAGGGTGGGCAACTGTCGGACATTTATGGGGGGGGGGTGTTGGTCCTCCACCTCCGTGTTTGGGCTTCTTATACATCTTGCTGTAATCCGTCGATCGATCACTGCCATGGAGACGAAGTTCTCTGAGTTGGTCACAAGAGTGGGGGACGTCGAGAAACGGAGCGATTATCTGGAGTCATCGGAGAGGGAATTATCTGCTAATCCGCTAGCGACCAAGACAGACTTGGAGTGCGTCTGGGAAAAGTCGGAAGACTTTGAGAATCCTAACTGGCGAAACGACGTCTGAATTGTTGGAATTCCTGAGAACGAAGAAGGCCGAGATATGGTGAAATTCCTCGATTCTTCCCGAGTCTGCTCGACATTACAGGCCATAAGCTGGAAATCGAGCGAGCTCACAGAATCCCGTCTCGGAGATCCGCTGATGGAGGCCCCGATCAATTCTGGTCACATTTCTGAGATCATCCGATAAAGATCTTGTGTTACGCGAGGAGTAAAGGAAGGCTTTCTTAGAAGAATCTCAACATTTTATTGTTCCCAGACTTTGCAAATTCAACAAGAGAGAAACGTGATCGATTCAAGGAATGCAAGAAACTCTTACAGCAACTGAAGATCCCTTTTGCTCTGATGTTCAAACTGAGAATAGATACTAAAGATGGTCGTAAATCAAGCGATGTCCTTCATAAAGTCAGTGAGTAAGTGATCGTGTGATGCTCTCGATGCAGCCGAGTGGACCTGACTCTCTGAACACTCACTTGAGCGTCCGAGGAATCTAAGGGTCTTTTTTGGCTTTTTTTGCGTTAGTTCCGCCTAGTGGCTGGAGTTTAATTTGTGAAATTAACCTTTTTCTTTTTTCTGTTTGGTTTGGGGGGGAAGTTCAGGGACTGATTGTTGCTCTAATGTTGGAATGTGGTCTTTATAATCCTGTTTTTGACAAACAATAATTTTTTTTGCACATGTCAAAATGTAAAATGTAAATACGAGTGGATTTTCTCTCTCCATGTGGAATGTGAATGTGTTTGGCACCCCATAAAATGAAGGAAGTTTATTTATTTTCTTAAAAGTAAGAAATATAATATAGTGTTTCTTCAAGAAACACATCTTTCCCTGCAGGAAGCTGATAAATTTGTGAAGATATGGGGTGGACATGTGTTCTTTAGTGCTGGCTCAAGTAAGAGCAGGGGAGTCATTACATTGATAAATAAACATCAATAATTCAAATGTCTCAAACTGATTAAAGATAAATTAGAGTCATTATTGTCTCCACGGTAACGTGATCAACAAGTCATGTGATAAGATGCGTGGATTGACGGTCTCAGACGGTCGGATTGAGGTGAGTCACTACGCCACGAGGACTTGGAGCGCTTTGGGAATTGGGCGTTCCACATCGGGAGAAAAAAACACCAGAGAAAGTGATGCCCATTTGACACAGTGT
>NC_068313.1:37480918-37490918 GCF_025860055.1 Xyrauchen texanus | reverse complement strand
GCATCTGATCTGATCTCCTCCAGTAACACCAGCATCTGATCTGATCTCCCCCAGTAACACCAGCATCTGATCTGATCTGATCTCCCCAGTAACACCAGCATCTGATCTGATCTCCCCCAGTAACACCAGCATCTGATCTGATCTCCCCCAGTAACACCAGCTTCTGATCTGATCTCCCCCACCAGCATCTGATCTGATCTCCCCCAGTAACACCAGCATCTGATCTGATCTCCCCCAGTAACACCAGCATCTGATCTGATCTCCTCCAATAACACCAGCATCTGATCTGATCTCCCCCAGTAACACCAGCATCTGATCTGATCTCCCCAGTAACACCAGCATCTGATCTGATCTGATCTCCCCAGTAACACCAGCATCTGATCTGATCTCCCCAGTAACACCAGCATCTGATCTGATCTCCCCCAGTAACACCAGCATCTGATCTGATCTCCCCCAATAACACCAGCATCTGATCTGATCTCCTCCAATAACACCAGCATCTGATCTGATCTCCTCCAGTAACACCAGCATCTGATCTGATCTCCTCCAGTAACACCAGCATCTGATCTGATCTCCCCCAGTAACACCAGCATCTGATCTGATCTCCCCCAGTAACACCAGCATCTGATCTGATCTCCTCCAGTAACACCAGCATCTGATCTGATCTCCTCCAGTAACACCAGCATCTGATCTGATCTCCCCCAGTAACACCAGCATCTGATCTGATCTCCCCCAGTAAAGTAACACCAGCATCTGATCTGATCTCCCCCAGTAACACCAGCATCTGATCTGATCTGATCTCCCCCAGTAACACCAGCATCTGATCTGATCTCCCCCAGTAACACCAGCATCTGATCTGATCTCCCCCAGTAACACCAGCATCTGATCTGATCTCCTCCAGTAACACCAGCATCTGATCTGATCTCCCCCACCAGCATCTGATCTGATCTCCCCCAGTAACACCAGCATCTGATCTGATCTCCCCCAGTAACACCAGCATCTGATCTGATCTCCCCCAGTAACACCAGCATCTGATCTGATCTCCTCCAGTAACACCAGCATCTGATCTGATCTCCCTCCAACACTGTTTAGGGTCCGATAACATTCCAGTTTGCTTTGGTTTTTACTTTCATTTTCCCAATGGTCCAAATATGAATTTTTGCTTTCTTTTATGATTTGGTTTATTCTGGTTTGGTTTAGTTCAGCAGTGCTGGTCTGAAACTGGTGTTTGTTAATTGTTAGTGGGTTTGTGAGTTTCAGAGCCAGCTGACAAAGGGGACTGGTTTTAGGCTTCAGCTCTCGGGTTTTCTCTCTCTCTCTCTCTCTCTCTTTTCCACTAAGAATGTAAACACAGAATCACAGATGAATATATGCATGAATCATCTGAAGATACCAGCATTAGTCATGATATACAGTCAGTGCATATATACCCAAACACTGACGCCTCCAGCTAACCTGTCTGTCTGTCTGTCTGTCTCTGTCTGTCTGTCTCTCTGTCTGTAGGTTTCAGAAACACGTCCACACATACAGGATTCTTCCTGATGAGGAGAACTTCCTGGCAGTGCAGGTACAGAGTGTGAGTGTGTGTGTGTGTGTTTATGTGTGAGTGCGTGAACGTGTGTGCGCGCAGGTGTGTGTGAGTGTGCATTTGTGTGGGAGCATGAGTGAGTGAGTGAGTGAGTGAGTGTGTGTGTGTGTGTGTGTGTGCGTGTGAGTTTGAGTGCACGTGTGTGTGCGCGCAGGTGTGTGTGAGTGTGCATTTGTGTGGGAGCATGAGTGAGTGAGTGTGTGTGTGTGTGTGTGTGTGTGTGCGTGTGTGAGTTTGAGTGCACGTGTGAGTGCGCGCAGGTGTGTGTGCGTGTGCGAGTGTGCAATTGTGTGTGAGCGTGAGTTTGAGTGAGTGCGAGTGAGTGTGTGCGTGTGAGTTTGTGTTTGTGTGTGAGCGTGTGTGTGTGCGCGTGCGTGCGTGCGTGTGGGTTTGTGTGTGAGTGTATGTGTGAGTGTGTGTGTATTAGGGATGCACGATTTGGACAAAAAGTCATATTGTGATTATTTTGAAAAATATTGAACTGTGATTATGATGGTGATTCACACATTCATTCGATTTTTGAATTCTTTAATAAAGAGTTTTATAAAGTTTTAGATCTAACTAACAGTGTGTTCTAATACAGATTGTGTGTGTGTGTTTCAGACATCGCAGGGCATTCAGCCAAAACGCTTTAAGACTCTTCCGGAGTTGATTCAGTTGTATCTTCAGCCGAGTCAAGGGCTGGTGACCACACTTCTGTTTCCAGTGGAGAGAGAAGAGACCACAGAGGAAAAAGATTACTCTGGTACACACACACACTCACACATACCCACACACTATACACACACACACACACACACTATACAAACACACACACACTATACACACACACACACAGTCACACACACCCACACACACACAGTCACACACTATACACAAACACACACACATTCACACACACAGTCACACACTATACACACACAGTCACACACACACACACACACACACACACACACACGGTCACACACACACACACACACACACACACACATATACACACACACACACACAGTCACACACACACACACACACACAGTCACACACTATACACAAACACACACACATTCACACACACAGTCACACACTGTACACACACACACACACATTCACACACACAGTCACACACTGTACACACACACACACACACAGTCACACACACACCGTCACACGCACACACACACACAGTCACACACACAGTCATACAAACAGGCACACGCACAGTCACACGCACAGTCATACAAACAGGCACACGCACAGTCACACGCACAGTCACAGTCACAAACAGACACACACACAGTCACACATTCACACACTACACACACACAGTCACACCCGCACACACACACACACAGTCATACAATCGCACGCACAGTCACACGCACAGTCACACGCACCGTCACACGCACCGTCACACGCACCGTCACACGCACAGTCACACTCACAGTCACACACAGACACACACACAGTCACACACACACATTCACACACTATACACAAACACAGACATTCACACACACAGTCACACATTCACATACTATACACACACACACTCACATTCACACACTATACACAAACACAGACATTCACACACACAGTCACACATTCACATACTATACACACACACACACACATTCACACACTATACACAAACACAGACATTCACACACACAGTCACACATTCACATACTATACACACACACACTCACATTCACACACTATACACAAACACACACACATTCACACACACAGTCACGCACTATACACACACACACACACCGTCACACGCACACACACCGTCACATGCGCATCGTCACGCACGCGCACAGTCACACGCACACACAGTCACACACACTCACTCACTCACACACAGTCACACACACACACAGTCTCACAGTCAAACACACACACACACAGTCTTACTGACTCTCTCTCTCTCTCTCTCTCTCTCTCTCTCTCTCTGTGTGTGTGTTCAGATGGTGAGGATGAAAAGCCGCCCCTCCCTCCACGTACTGCCTCTACTAGCAGCCCTGCAGGCTCCGCCCTCACTCCTCCAGACACGCCCTCTGAGAAGTAAGCCCCTCCTTTTAAAGTTAACATGTAATCCTGATGCTTGCGCTCCAGATATGCAGCACAGATCACTGGCGCGAGTGGTTACATGATGGCTAGCGTGAAAACCAGTTATTAATCGCACCGTGTAAATATGCTCATGGATGTGTGTGTGTGAGCGCTACAGTCGTCTCTTGTCTCTGCAGTGTAACGGCGTCCAACGGTTTGAGCACCATCTCTCACGAGTATCTGAAGGGCAGTTACGCTCTCGACCTGGAGGCCGTGAAACAGGGCGCACACAACCTGCCACACCTCAACAAAACTCTGGTGGCGTCCTGCAAACGACTGCATGGGTACACACCGCTAACAAACAAACATATGTATGTAAACACACGCACACGGCTACATTAGTCCTCTCTCTGTGTCTGTAGAGAGGTGGATAAAGTTTTGTGCGGTCTGGAGATCTTGTCCAAGGTGTTCGACCAGCAGAGCGCCTCCATGGTGTCCAGAATGATCCAGCAGGTATGACGTCATTTTCTCTCGGCGGTTTATGTCGTGATTTCTGGACTTTTGTGCCAGTTTTGTCTCTGTCTGTCTGTAGACGATGTCTCAGGGGGGAGATCAGGAGTTGGAGCATCTGGTCACTAAACTGGCCATCCTGAAAGATCTGCTGTCGTCTATAGAGAAGAAGGTGAACACACACACACACACACACACACACACACACACACACATCCGACCTGTCGAGTTGATAGTCTCGGGGTGAACAAGAAACCTTTGGATTCAATGAATAATGAGTTTGAATCCAGGGTGTGCTGATTGGCTCCAGTCAGGTCTCCTTAGCAACCAAATTGGCCCGGTTGCTAGGGAGGGTAGTCACATGGGGTAACCTCCTCGTGGTCGCTATAATGTGGTTCTCGCTCTCGGTCGGGCGTGTGGTGAGTTGTGCATGTGGATGCCGCGGAGAATAGCGGGAAGCCTCCACATGCGCTACATCTCCATGGTAACTAGTCACATGATAAGATGCGCGGATTGACGGTCTCAGACGAGTCACTACGCCACCACAAGGACTTGGAGCGCTTTGGGAATTGGGCGTTCCACATTGGGGAGAAAATCACAAAAATAAATAAATAAACTTTGTTTCAGGCTCTGAAGGCATTACAGGATATGAGCTCCACGGCTCCGCCCATCTCACCTCTGCTGACCATCAGACACAACAAAACTATTCCTGTACAAACCTTTGAGGTACACACACACTGTCATACACAAACACACACACACACACACACACACACACTCATACACAAACACACACAAGCATACACACACACTCATACACAAACACACACTCACACGCATACACACACACACACACACTCTCATACACAAACACACTCGCATACACACACACATACACAAACATACACATACACACACACTCTCATACACAAACATACACACACACTCTCATACACAAACGTACACACACACACACACACTCTCATACACACACACACACTCTCATACACACACACACACACACTCTCATACACAAACACACACACACACACTCTCATATACACACACTCACACACACTCTCTCACACAATCTCACACACACACAAACACTCTCTTACACACACACACACACACTCTCATATACACACACTCACACACACTCTCTCACACAATCTCACACACACACAAACACTCTCTTACACACACACACACACACACTCTCATATACACACACTCACACACACTCTCTCACACAATCTCACACACACTCTCTCACACACACACACACACACACACACACACTCTCTCTCTCACACACACACACACACACACACACACACACACACACACACACATCATTGTTATGATTCTTTAAACCACAGATTTAATGGTGTTATAATGATTTCTGTGCAGGTAGTTCACGCTCTTATTTGGTGTGTGTGTGTGTGTGTTGTGTGTGTGTGTGTGTGTGTGTGTGTGTGTGTTCTCTCATGTCAGGTAAAGCTGGACGTGTATTTGGCCGATTTGACAAAGATCGGGAAGAGTCAGAAATATTCACTGAGTGTGGACGTGGAAGGCGGGAAACTGGTGGTGATGAAGAAAATGAAAGACGCACAAGAAGACTGGAACACATTCACCCACGACAAGAGTGAGTTACTGACACACGAAACATCCTAAACTATGCTGGTATCAGGACAGTCATGATGAATAGTAATGCTTGACTCCAGCCAGGTCTCCTTAGCAACCATATTGGCCCGGTTGCTAGGGAGGGTAGAGTCACATGGGGTAACCTCCTCGTGGTCGCTATAATGTGGTTCTCGGTGGGGCGCGTGACGAGTTTTCTTCTTCTTCTTCTTCTGCTCTTGAGTCTACGGCCACCGATAGAACCGCTTGCGGGAAAGTTATGAAAGTTGGCACACGGCCAGAGGACGGTCTGATGTGTTACCACAGCCAATTTGGGATCTCTACCTCAAACCCTCTAGCGCCACCAACTGCTCAAATCTGCACTCACGTTTATGTTAATAACCTTTGAACCGTGCGTCCTAGCAACAAAATTCGAATGATCTGAAGACATACTTTTTGACCTCGTCCTAAGCCGTTTGTCCGATTTGTGCGCAATTTGGCCTGCATCATCTAGAGGCACTCACGGCAAACATTTATTCACAGAAGTTTGATAAACGATACCATTAACGAATGGCGCTTCAACAAATTCGAGAAAGAACGCGCAAAATTGATCTTGAGGCTGTATCTCCGCGACACTTGGAGGGATTGGGACGAAACTTGGTACGTGTCATCACCATTAGGCCCTGAGGTAACCTGCAGCGTTTTGGCGCACTGCCCCCTACTGGTCAGGAGATATGTAACAAGATAATTTTTACTTATAACTTCTGAACAGTTTGTCATAAAATCATCAAATTGGTCTCATTATACTCAGTAGGGCATAGCGAGTCCAATGATATGGAACAACTCCTATGTCGGCCATTTTGGACGTTGGCCATTTTTCATTATCTGAAAAACCTACTTTTTCGACCTCGTCCTAAGCCATTTGTCCGATTTGTGCGAAATTTGGCCTGCATCATCCAGAGGCACTCATGACAAAAAGCTATTCACAGAATTTTGATTAACGATACCGTTAACGAATGGCGCTTCAACGAATTTGACAAAGAAATTCGCAAAATTGATCTTGAGGCTGTATCTCCGCGACACTTGGAGGGATTGGGACGAAACTTGGTACGTGTCATCACTATTAGGCCTTGAGGTAACCTGCAGTGTTTTGGCGCACTGCCCCCTACTGATCAGGAAATAGCAAAACTTATATAAAACTTATACTTGTATAAATACAAATATTGTCTCTTTAGATCAAGTGCTACATACTGAGTCGAACGATACCACATTTTGAATGTCAGCCATTTTAAATGTAGTCATAAAATGCTGTATTTTACGAACAAATTGGCGTATCGTTACGAAACTTGGTATGTATCATTAGGTCCTGAGGTAACCTGCAGCGTTTTGGCGCACTGCCCCCTACTGGTCAGGAGATAGACAATTTGCTATTTTGTCTGGTAACTCTGGAGCGCTTTCTGCATGATAAACATCATGTCCAGATAGTACCTCAGCAGTTTCAGAACAGCGCCACATACTGGACAAAAATCAATTTTTAGTTATTTTAATGATTGAAAGTTTACCTTTTCTAACTGCTCATACACCGTTCAATTGACTCTAACCAAAAACATGTCGCTAAGCTTCTTTTGCTGCTCATGGTGCCGTTAATTGGCTTGACCCATGTATCGCTGCTTGCAGCCATATTGTTTTTTCCCATGTTACACTTGTGGTGGTCCCGGTCAAAAATGACCAGCCTATTCAAATTGCTTCTAAATCTCGCCGTATGCTAATTATTTATGCTAATTATTGACCGGGACCACCAAATTAGGTTAAAATCACGTTTGTTGAGCAAAGGACTTATTATGTCATTCTCTCTCTGTGTGTGTGTGTGTGTGTGTGTGTGTGTGTGTGTGCGTGTGTGTAGTATGGCAGCTCATTAAGTCTCAGCGTGTGCAGAATAAACTTGGAATCGTCTTTGAGAAGGAAAAAGACAAAAGTCAGCGGAAAGATTTCATCTTTGCCAGCGCTAAAGTGAGTCACACATCCGCACACACTCCCTGTGATGTTCTGTAAACCAGCACCGCACATACGACACCATCTTCATATTCTTCATGTCCTGGTTGAATTGATCCGTGTTTGTTGTCCTGTAGAAAAGGGAAGCGTTCTGTCAACTGCTGCAGCTCATGAAAAACAAACATTCCAACCAGGACGAGCCGGATATGATTTCAGTCTTTATTGGGACGTGGAACATGGGTGGGACCCCCAACACCACTCACACACACTAATCATTTATTGATTATCTTTGTGCAATTGATAGCACTTTCTCTTTCTGCCTGCAGGTGGCGTTCCCGCTCCCAAATCGATGGGATCGTGGATTTTATCTCGCGGTTTGGGGAAAACCCTGGATGAGATGGCGGTTTCGATCCCTCACGACATCTACGTCTTCGGTACGCAGGAGAATTCGGTGTTCGATAAAGACTGGGTGGAGACGCTCCGCTGTACCCTCAAAGAGTACACAGAGACGGACTATAAACCGGTGAGAGCGGGAATGATTGACACTGGGACATCAGTACAGGGGCGTTCACACTAGAGCTGTTGAACTTAATCCAAACAGTCTAAATTAGAGGTCAACTTTAGGTAAGACAACAGGTCTTACTCTGATAGGCACAGACATAGTCCAAATTAACTAAATGCAATTTATTGTGCAACCAAAATCCCAATAAATAACCAGGAATAATGCGGGACTTTTAACTATAAACAAGGCCAGAATACACATAGGGTCTTTTATTTTGAAATGCCGATTAATCGGTTATCTGCTTCTATCGGCTTCCAATATTGTAGAATTGTAGAACAATACTGTAGAATTAAGTCGTTTCATTTGTAGAATCTCGGACTCGGTGCCCATCACAGTTAGGAAAGACTAAGACTATTCTTAACACATTAAATAAATCGATTTTTAATCGAATAATCAGACGATTAATCGGCTATCAGCTTCAGTATTGTAGAACAATACTGTAGAATTAAGTCGTTTCATTTGTAGAATCTCGGACTCGGTGCCCATCATTGTTAGGTCATCCTCTAGTGAAAATGTCTAAATGAAGAGAGAAGGGACTCTACCTCAGATCTGTCAGAATAGCGAGACTAGAATAATGCATTAATCCTCAAGATATTATTCAACACTTAAAAGAGCTGGAGTGTGTCATTAGCTGTTTTTAAAATACACAGAGATAGCGTCTGATCATGGGTTTGTGGTAACGTGGGTTTAATGACTCAGCAACTGTTATGTCTGTCTGTTTTTAGACCCTAATTTAACGAGATTTTTATGGTCATCTGTGTTTCTCATACAGCGGTTAAACTTTCCACACACATTTCAGAACTGAAAGTGAGGAGGAGGAAAAAGATGAAAAGATAAATGCTTTTAAATGTCTTTTATGTTCTCTCTGAGTTGTAGATCGCCGTACAGACGCTGTGGAACATTAAGATCGTGGTGTTGGTGAAGGCAGAACACGAGAACCGCATCAGTCACGTGGGAATGTCCAGTGTCAAAACAGGAATCGCCAATACACTCGGTCAGAACACGCACACACGTGATCGTTTAAAGATTCAGCTATAAATGACAAGTCTGTCATCATTTCCTCACCCTCATGTTGTTCCAAACCATTTTGACTTCCCTCTGTTAAGGGGAAATCTTTATGCTGCACTTTTCTGTACAATGAATTTCTGTCAAGATCCAAAAAAACAACAACAAATGCACAATATAAATATCAAACAAATAGTCAATGGCGTGTGCACTATATTCCAAGTCTTTGAAGCCATTTAATATTTTTGCGTGAACTGTAAACCCAATTTTAAGTCATTATTCACTGAAAATCTTCCTCTCTGTGAGGGCTTGCCATCATTGATATCAAACTTGTTTTCACACACATATTCACATTCACTTGGAAAATAAGTGAATGTGTTTTAAGAGCTGTGGACGAGAGAAAAATCTAATTCGTACGCATAATCTAGATAACTTTTTTGAAGAAAATGTGTCACTTTTATTGGCAAAATTTGTCACTACCATGTCAAAAAAGCCCACCCCCATATTTCTACGATGTTCTAGGGCAGAGATATGGGTGTTTATATAAGGTTGCTAGGGTACTGTGGATGGTTGCTAGGGTGATGCCTAAAGTCTGTTTGTCAACCAGAGTCCATAGAACCCACCCCCACGTCTCCCCGATGTTCTAGTGCAGAGATATGGGTGTT
>NC_068313.1:37458418-37475918 GCF_025860055.1 Xyrauchen texanus | reverse complement strand
ATCTCACAAGCAAGGAGTTACGCTGAAATGTAAACATTTAGTAGGTTAAAGGAGGGTGTTCATTAGCATATTAACCATTTTTTCTGTGGTATCGAAATTGATATCGAGAGTCTTGAAGGTTGACTGGTTTTGGTACCAACTACTAACATTTTTGGGATTGTGGGGGTCTGTGTATCTCAGCGAGTATTGACACTGACTATCACACCTGGAGTCGTGAGTTTGAATTCAGGGCGTGCTGAGTGACTCCAGCCAGGTCTCCTTAGCAACCAAATTGGGCCGGTTGCTAGGGAGGGTAGAGTCACATGGGGTAACCTCCTCGTGGTCACTATAATGTGGTTCTCACTCTCGGTGGGGCGTGTGGCGAGTTGTGCGTGGATGCCGCAGAGAATAGCGTGAAGCCTCCATAGGTACTACGTCTCCACGGTAACACAAGTCACGTGATCAGATGCGTGGATTGATGGCCACAGATGCGGAGGCAACTGAGAGTCGTCCTCCACCACCCGTATTGAGTCACCACGCCACCACAAGGACTTACAGTGCTTTTGGAATTGGGCGTTCCACAATGGGGAGGAAATCGTTTTGTGACAACACTATACTGTATATACTATATAAGTAGGCCGGGGGAACTAGTTAGTATTTATGTTGTGAAGTAAAATATCGATCACACTCCTGATGATCTGTCTGTCTGTACGCAGAGTTTAAGAAGAGTTATGAGAATGACACCCAGAGCAGCGACAACATTAATTTCCTGCGTGTGGGCTGGTCGTCTAAACAGCTGACGACGCTGAAGCCCATCCTGTCTGACATCGAGTACCTACAAGATCAACATCTGCTGCTCACGGTGAAATCTCTGGACGGGTACGAGTCATACGGTACGCACATGTGTGTCTTAGGTCTGAAACAAACTCTTTCTAAGTATGCAAACACCGACATGAATGCTTGTTGTACGTACTTCATTTGCATTCTTGTGTCGCTGCGATCCTCCGTACTCAAGGGGGCGATAGAGTTCCACTCAAATGTCTGTCATTAAACAAAGTGTGAGGGCTGTGAACGCAACGCTAGATCTCGTGTCTATCGCCAGTAACGCTAGGTGATGTTGTCTCATCATGCTTTCTTTGTTTTGGCGACAAAAGGTGTAGCGTTTCAAAACGTTTACTGATATAGCTGATTAAAATGCTACTTTTCGCTACCGTTTCCGTTTAGCCCATAAACTCGATGACGCGATATACTGGAAAATTGGCATTAACACAAAAATATCACATGACTTGACCCCAATCGTTAGCCTGTGTTAATCACGACGACAGCGTATACATCCTTGAAAGCTAATTTACTGTACGTGAAGCGTTACTCGCATTGTTATGATGCTAACGGCACACCTGCACAGATCTGATGCTGCAAACACTTCAAATATCTCGTATCATGCACCGGTTATCAACAAGTGACCAGGAGAACAAGTGAAGCCACTGTTTGTGACTCGTTTAATCGTGATAGACATTCGTTTATTTATTAAAGTTGCTTTTCCACACCGTTCAAAATAATAGACGGCAGTCGTGGAATTAACGCACAATACAAACAACATCATTTCTGCGCACAAAGATGTTTTAAATTAAACATAAATACACAATACTGGGAGAAAAGATTAATTGTGCTTATGAATAATGCTGGTAAAATTCCCTGAATTATATTAAATAAATTACTAACCGAATAAATCATTAAATAAAAATAAAAAATTAAATACCAAACCAAAAAATAAGGCACATCTGGGAGGCGAAAGGTGCACAATTAACAATAAACACATTCCTGTATGGACAGATTTATTTTGCGATAAACCAAAACTGACGCGACAAATGTTTTTATTTTTAAGCATGACGTCATCACACACACGTTTTTATCCATAAAAGGCCATTTGAACGGAAACGAGCAGAATACGACACATTTCCCAAACTTATTTTTATGCATTTTCACTTTATCGAAAACAAAACGGCACTAAAAGGGGTTGGAAACTAGATTATTGACTTCATAGCATGCATTAAGATCCCTGTGAGAGGCTTCCACGTGTACACGTACAGCAGCGGCCAATCACGTGCTTGGCAATCGCGTTACAACCGAGTCAGATCTATTGATTGATTACAGCAGCGGCCAATCGCGTGCTTGGCAATCGTGGTGCATGATTACACGTGTGTTTGTAAGGTAAGTTCAATATGTGACATGTTCTAATGAACTGTTTATTTAGACTAAGTATATTAAAGGTTTTGCACACAGATGTTGTTTTCTATGCATTGGCATATCTAGTGGTAGATTTTGGAACTACACTTGTGTTAATCGACCAATCGGTGTAAGTCTGAGCTGTGTGTGTGTGTGTGTGTGTGTGTGTGTGTGTGTGTGTGTGTGTGTGTGTGTGTGTGTGTGTGTGTAGGGGAGTGTGTGTTGGCTCTGAAGTCGATGATCGGCAGCACAACGCAGCAGTTTCACACGT
This sequence comes from Xyrauchen texanus, assembly GCF_025860055.1. Classification (NCBI taxonomy): domain Eukaryota; kingdom Metazoa; phylum Chordata; class Actinopteri; order Cypriniformes; family Catostomidae; genus Xyrauchen; species Xyrauchen texanus. The sequence continues at coordinate 37,473,442 of NC_068313.1, read as the reverse complement.
ATCTGTCTCACCGCGGTGAAGAGACCGGAAACATCCGCGGGTCCATGAGGGTCAGAGTGCCGTCAGAACGCATGGGCACCAGAGAACGCCTCTACGGTACTGAGAGAGTCTGCGTGTGTGTGGTTAATAGTTTGATTGTTGGTTGTGTGTTTGTGATTGATTTGTGTCTCTGGTTTGTTCAGAGTGGATCAGTGTTGATCATGATGAGACGGGTGGACCAAAAGGCAGAACGATGCCAACTAGAGCCGGGCACGATTATGTCAAGTGAGTCAAGATCCAGTTTTAATCTCCATTTACTGATGCATTTAGGGGATTTAAATATATATATATCACATTAGTCACCTGATCTATGTGTTTATAGTTTTAACACGTTAACAAATCAAATGGTCAAATGCTTGCTCTGAATGTTAAAGGTGTGTCTAACGGGTTTGTTCCTCTAGACCAACAACAAACAGGAAGTTGGGGTCAGCTGACCTCGGGAAGGTGTCAGAGGAGGGTGACAAGAGCATCAGCGGGCGCCCTATACACACACACACTACTAAAGACGACAGCACACAGAACAGGTGGAGATGCACTCATATACATTTTTTGTGGTGTGCATCATGATATCGGGGGTACTGTAGTTGTCGCAGGTGCTTCAGAGATACGTTAGCTTATATAAAGCGACATATGATAGATGAAAACAATTAAAAGGGGCAGTTCACCCAAAAATTAAGTCTCATCATTTATTCACCCTCATGCTGTCCCAGATGTGTTTGACGTTCTTTATTCTGCAGGACACAAATGAAGATTTTAAGTACAATGTTTCAGCTCTGTTGGTTCATACAATGTAAGTGAATGGTGACCAGAACTTTGAAGCTCCAAAAAGCACATAAAGGCAGCATAAAAGTAATCCAGTGGTTTAATCCATGTCTTCAGAAGTGATATGATAGGTGTGGGTTAGAAACAGATCAACTGAATCACTAAAAACACAAGAAGAATGTGAAAGTGAAAGTGGAGATTTATAGTAAAAAATTACTTAAATATTGATCTATTTCTCCCCCACACCTATCATATCACTTCTGAAGACATGGATTAAACCACTGGATTACTTTTATGCTGCCTTTATGTGCTTTTTGGAGCTTCAAAGTTCTGGTCACCATTCACTTGCATTGTATGGACCTACAAAAATATTCTTCTAAATATCTTCATTTGTGTTCTGCAGAAGAAAAAAAGTCACACACATCTGGGACGACGTGAGGGTGAGTAAATGATGATACATTTTTATTTTTGCCTGTCCATAAAGTCTTTTCTTGATAACAGTAAACCTCAGAAAGCTATCGCTTTGATTTTACTGTATTTGTCATATTTAGACTGTTAACATCCACCTCCTGTAATAAATTCTTGTTCAAATGTTGTTTTTTTTTATTTGTTTTGGTTTGTCAGAGGGAAACAGGATCCTTTTGAAGGTGACGCCGCAACATGCAAAAACAGCTTCAATAACCCCGCCTACTACATTCTAGAAGGAGTTCCCAGCCAATCAGCAGCTTTGGCCTCCGACATGCTCCCAAGCTCCGCCCTCCCGCCTGTATCCAATAAAACAGCTCCCCCTGTGGGCAGCGTGGGGAAAAACAAACCGCCCAGTGGCACCTCCGCGCAGGGCCGCAGGCAGACGAGCGGACGCCCGGTTCGGCCCATCAGCGAGGAGGGGTCCTCAGAGGATGACGCCAACATCGGTGGTCACGTGGGGTCGCTAAATCGCCCTCCGCCTGATTTCCCCCCTCCCCCACTTCCCAAAGGAGCTCTAGAGATGGCGGAAAGCTCCTTCGGCAAACCGCGGATGTGTCCGGATCTCGCCGATGCCCCGCCCGCGTCTGTGGTTACTTCAAAGCCTCTGTCGTCTCCCGCTTTCATACCTCCCTCTGGAGGAGGCGTGGCCTTCTGCCTGGAGACTCCGCCCGTCATGAACCCGAGTGCCGCCCCGTTTCGTCGAGGGGGCGGGGCTTCGGGACTGGACGACCAGTCGTGTTCAGTCCTGCAGATGGCCAAGACGTTGAGTGAAGTGGAGTATCCGTCAGGGCGAGAGCGGGGATGCGCCGGCGGGGCGATGAAGGGGGCGGGCGCTCCTCACCTGCGCGGTCTGACCTTCCCCCCGCGCTCCATACAGGAGGAGAGCATCGCAGAAGACCTGCCTGAGGAGGTGAGTCCAATATGTCATATTCACGCGCACAAATGAATAAATGCGATTGTAAATGATGACCGCTAACAGTGTGGCGGTTGTGTGTGTAGGGTCTCTGGCACGCAGGCAGCAGCTGCAGCAGTCTGTCAGTCGACTGCAGTGTTGGCGAGTGGCTGCAGAGACTCGGCATGCAGCATTATGAGGAGGGACTCCTGCACAACGGCTGGGACGACCTGGAGTTCCTCAGGTGCACATCACTTCCTCTCTGACCTGTTGGAAATGAATGTATCAATTGGTAGAATGCTACATTATCGTCAAGGCCTCGTTACATGTTTAATTCAGTTATCGTCTTAAAACTCATTATAAATTAAATCACGCCGTTTTGCATTTTAATCGAACTTTGTGTTAGCATGTTAATGCAGTGCGATACTGCGAGTACTGACGCTGACGATCACACCTGGAGTCGCGAGTGACACCAGCCAGGTCTCCATAGCAACCAAATTGACCCGGTTGCTAGGGAGGGTAGAGTCACATGGGGTAACCTCCTTGTGGTCGCTATAATGTGGTTCTCGCTCTCGGTGGGGCGTGGGGCGAGATGTGCGTGGATGCCGCGGAGAATAGCGTGAAGTCTCCACACGCGCTACGTCTCCATGGTAACGCGTTCAACAAGTCACGTGATAAGATGCGCGGATTGACGGTCTCAGAAGCGGAGGCAACTGAGATTCATTAAACGGCAGTTAACTTAAAATATATGGTAAAAAATTATAATCTATATTATAATAAATACTATAATAAATAAATAACAATATATTTAAATATGTTATAATAAAAAATAACAATATATTTAATATATTATAATAAAACAATAATAAATAAACAATATATTTAAATATATTATAATAAATACTATAATAAATAAATTATAATATATTTAAATACATTATAATAAATACTATAATAAATAAAGTACAATATATTTAAATACATATTTAAAATTATAATCTATATTATAATAAATACTATAATAAATAAATTACACTATATTTAAATACATTATAATAAATACTATAATAAAACAATAACAATATATTTAAATATATTATAATAAAACAATAATAAATAAATTATAATATATTTAAATACATTATAATAAATACTATAATAAAACAATAACAATATATTTAAATATAGTATAATAAAACAATAATAAATAAACAATATATTTAAATACATTATAATAAATACTATAATAAATAAATTATAATATATTTAAATACATTATAATAAATACTATAATAAAACAATAACAATATATTTAAATAGATTATAATAAAACAATAATAAATAAACAATATATTTAAATACATTATAATAAATACTATAATAAATAAATTATAATATATTTAAATACATTATAATAAAAACTATAATAAATAAATTACATTATATTTAATTACATTATAATAAATACTATAATAAATATATATATCATTATTTATTATAGTGTTTATTATAATATATTTAATGATATTGTTATTTATTTATTATAGTTTTTATTGCAACACAATACATGTAATTGTTCCGGTTGCTAGGGAGGGTAGAGTCACGTGGGGTAACCTCCTCGTGGTGGTGATTAGTGGTTCTCGCTGATAAGACGGTCTCAGAAGCGGAGGAAACTGAGATTCGTTAATTGGTAAATGGGCAGTTAACTTAAAATATATGGTAAAAAATTATAATCTATATTATAATAAATACTATAATAAATAAATTACAATATTAAAGAAGAGACTTGTCCTGCACCACCCGGATTGAGGCGAGTAACTGCGCCACCATGAGGACCTACTAAGTATTGGGAATTGGGCGTTCCAACATTGGGAGAAAAAAATAACAATAATAAAAAATATATATATATATTCGCCAGCCAATTAAGTCCCATTCAATCTCATTCCTGCAGTGACATCACAGAGGAGGATCTGGAGGAGGCGGGTGTTCATGACCCCGCCCACAAGAAGATCCTATTGGCCAGTCTGAAGCAGCAGCAGAAATGAGCCAGTCCCGATCCGGACGGTCTGGATCAAACCAGAACTCTTCGAAGCGAAACATTGCACTGCCAAGTCCTTTTAATTTAACCTGTTATGATTATTATTTAAAAAGTCCATGTGTCAAAAAGAAAGGATGTTACACTACAAAGCCCCGCCCACATCCTGAGAATGCTTCCTGCTGTCTGAATTAGGAGGAAGTGATGTCATCAGAACATTCCTCACTGTTGTGTTGTTAAGTGACTGAAGTGTTCATTAGTAATGAGTTTTTTGCATGTTTATGACTTTAAGCGAAAGGGAACGAGCTCGTGACTGATGCCTGAGGAGTTTTTGTCATTGGTGTTTTCATTAAGTGTGTGTTTGTGTACACAAGGGACACTCGTGTCACTTCATTCAGTGTGTGTTTGTGCGTTTCATTTGCACAGATCTTAATGTGTGTGTCTTATAAATCGTTCCATGTCCCACAAGCCTTTAAAATCCTCATTATAACAGAAGCAGTTTGGGTCTTTGATCGGAAACACTCATGTCGTTCCAAACCCGTATAACCTTAAAAGGAGACGTTTAGCAGAATGTTAACGTTGCTGTTTTGCATAGTGACCACCAGGGGGTGATACTAGGATGTAAATTTTAGAGGGGGCTCGGCCCCCAATGACACTATCAAGTGGGTCACACACCGGACGCGTCACAGTGAGTTCTACTACGCCCGGAGCGCAACTCACACCGCCGCTGCCACGCCCCGGAGCGCAACTCACACCGCCGCTGCCACGCCCCGGAGCGCAACTCACACCGCCGCTGCCACGCCCCGGAGCGCAACTCACACCGCCGCTGCTACGCCATGTGTTTGATACCTGTGCCATGCGTTTGATACCTGTGCCATGCGTTGATACCTGCCCCATCTGATACCTGCGCCACACGTTGATACCTGCGCCACACGTTTGATACCTGTGCCACGTGTTTGATACCTGTGCCATGTGTGTGATTCCTGCGCCAGGTGATACCTGTGCCACGTGTTTGATACCTGTGCCATGTGTTTGATACCTGCGCCATGTGATACCTGTGCCACGTGTTTGATACCTGCGCCATGTGTGTGATACCTGCGCCATTTGATACCTGTGCCACGTGTTTGATACCTGCGCCATGTGTTTGATACCTGCGCCACGTGTTTGATACCTGCGCCATGTGTTTGATACCTGCGCCACGTGTGTGATACCTGCGCCATGTGATACCTGTGCCATGTGTTTGATACCTGCGCCACGTGTGTGATACCTGCGCCATGTGATACCTGCGCCACGTGTTTGATACCTGCGCCATGTGTGTGATACCTGCGCCATGTGATACCTGTGCCACGTGTTTGATACCTGTGCCACGTGTTTGATACCTGCGCCATGTGTGTGATACCTGTGCCACGTGTGTGATACCTGCGCCATGTGATACCTGTGCCACGTGTTTGATACCTGTGCCACGTGTGTGATACCTGTGCCATGTGATACCTGTGCCACGTGTTTGATACCTGTGCCACGTGTTTGATACCTGTGCCACGTGTGTGATACCTGTGCCACGTGTGTGATACCTGCGCCACGTGATACCTGTGCCACGTGTTTGATACCTGTGCCACGTGTGTGATACCTGCGCCACGTGATACCTGTGCCATGTGATACCTGTGCCACGTGTTTGATACCTGCGCCATGTGATACCTGTGCCACGTGTTTGATACCTGTGCCACGTGTGTGATACCTGCGCCACGTGTGTGATACCTGTGCCATGTGATACCTGTGCCACGTGTGTGATACCTGCGCCATGTGATACCTGTGCCACGTGTTTGATACCTGTGCCACGTGTGTGATACCTGCGCCACGTGATACCTGTGCCATGTGATACCTGTGCCACGTGTTTGATACCTGCGCCACGTGTTTGATACCTGCGCCACGTGATACCTGTGCCATGTGTTTGATACCTGTGCCATGTCCTAACTGTGACACTACACAGTGTGGCGCTTCTCGTCCGGTGTGCGACCGCTTTAACTGTGCACAATAATTTTTATAATTTTTTAAAGGTGAATATTTTCTATTTACATGTATGCATTTGGCACATGCTTTTATCCAAAGTGACTTACAGTGCCCTTATTACAGGGACAATCCCCCCGGAGCAACCTGGAGTTAAGTGCCTTACTCAAGGACACAATGGTGGTGACTGTGGGGATCAAACCAGCAACCTTCTGAGTACCAATGTATTATACAGAGCACTTATTACAGGGACAATCCCCCCGGAGCAACCTGGAGTTAAGTGTCTTACTCAAGGACACAATGGTGGTGACTGTGGGGATCAAACCAGCAACCTTCTGAGTACCAATGTATTATACAGAGCACTTATTACAGGGACAATCCCCCGGAGCAACCTGGAGTTAAGTGCCTTACTCAAGGACACAATGGTGGTGACTGTGGGGATCAAACCAGCAACCTTCTGAGTACCAATGTATTATACAGAGCACTTATTACAGGGACAATCCCCCCGGAGCAACCTGGAGTTAAGTGTCTTACTCAAGGACACAATGGTGGTGACTGTGGGGCTCAAACCAGCAACCTTCTGAGTACCAGTTCACTGCTTAAGCCCACTACACCACCACCATTAAATGCAATTAAAAGGATAACATTGTTGAATAAGTTTTGCATTAGTGCAAAAACAGCTTAACTTTCTGAAACACTTAAAAACATTCGATGAGTCATATTCACACACCTGTGACATCATCGGCTCCAATCTACAGTAACATGGAAAAATATCTTGTTTTTTGTTTTTTTAGATGTGCACAATTAATGTGTTCCACTCTTTATAGATAAGTGTGTGTGTGTGTGTGTGTGTGTGTGTGTGTGTGTGTGTGTGTGTTTACATCATTCAAGAGAATATTCATTCAGAATTTGGTCATTTTCTGTAATAAACACACTTATAATGTTATTAATAATCTGAAACCGTTTAAAGACGTTTATCTTGGTGAATTAACTCCTGATGATGTTTCTCTGTTTGTCAATAACTCGTGAGATTTTCATTTCAATTCATTCAGATTTTTGACTGTTTTTTGCAGCAGTAACTGGCATCAAATCAACATCGTTCATGTATTTTGAGTCATTAAACATTTCTAAAGAGCAAAATAAATCGAATTATACTTCATTTAAATCAGCGTTTCCATGACAACAAACATGATCATTCTGTGAACACTGAGCATGAGCAATTACAGGCTTTAATTAGCTTGTGATGTCATTAGTCACTTTTACTATTTTTGTTTCTTTGTTTTTTCTCCCCAATTTGGAACACCCAATGCGCTCTAATGGTGCGTTCACATACAACGCGAATTGAGTGTTTTGCGCAGCGTGATTACATACAAAGTCAATGCAAACACGCAAATTCACAGCGGGCGGCGCGAATGCCGCGAAGCGAAAACGTGAAATCGCTTAATTTGCGTGTTTGCGCGAGTGGAAATGTTTAAACTAAAGCAAAATATCCGCATCAAACTCGCGCAAGCAAAGCGTGGCGAAATGTAATTTGCATTGAGCGAATGGCGCGAAGTGAAATCGCTTCATTTGTGTGTTCACGCAAGTTGAAGTTTTTCAACTCAAGCAAAATATCCGCATGACGTGTTGTCGCGAAAGCCTATCAGCATTGAGAATGTCCGGATGTCACTGACGTACTGATGTAGTAGCAGAAGAAATCAGGAAAAACGGACGAATAAATGGTTGTAGCGGCGTGTGTGTTGGCGCCCGGAATTGTACGACACAACGTCAACGTATCTGGGACTTCCACAACAGATGCAGAGCAGCAATTGTTGTGATATCGGCGGAAAAATAAGTTGTCGTAGAAGCCCCTCCAACCTGTCCTTTTCTGGAAGAAAAGGGGGAACACTTGCGGGTTGCCGTTATTCCTGCGAACGTGAGTTTAAACACAAATTTAATCCAGCGGTCAAACTCGCGCGAGGCGAACATTTTTTCACGTTGTATGTGAACGCACCATAAGTCCTCATGGTGGCGTAGTGACCCGCCTCAATCCGGGGGGCGGAGGACGAATCTCAGTTGCCTCCGCGTCTGAGACCGTCAATCCGCGCATCTCATCACGTGACTTGTTGAGCGCGTTACCATGGAGACGTAGCGCGTGTGGAGGCTTCACGCTATTCTCCGCGGCATCCACACACAACTCACCACACGCCCCACCGAGAGCGAGAACCACATTATAGTGACCACGAGGAGGTTACCCCATGTGACTCTACCCTCCCTAGCAACCGGGCCAATTTGGATACCCCATGTGACTCTACCCTCCCTAGCAACCGGGCCAATTTGGTTACCCCATGTGACTCTACCCTCCCTAGCAACCGGCCCAATTTGGATACCCCATGTGACTCTACCCTCCGTAGCAACCGGCCCAATTTGGTTACCCCATGTGACTCTACCCTCCCTAGCAACCGGCCCAATTTGGATACCCCATGTGACTCTACCCTCCCTAGCAACCGGCCCAATTTGGTTACCCCATGTGACTCTACCCTCCCTAGCAACCGGCCCAATTTGGATACCCCATGTGACTCTACCCTCCCTAGCAACCGGCCCAATTTGGATACCCCATGTGACTCTACCCTCCCTAGCAACCGGCCCAATTTGGTTACCCCATGTGACTCTACCCTCCCTAGCAACCGGGCCAATTTGGATACCCCATATGACTCTACCCTCCCTAGCAACCGGCCCAATTTGGATACCCCATGTGACTCTACCCTCCCTAGCAACCAGCCCAATTTGGTTACCCTATGTGACTCTACCCTCCCTAGCAACCCTGCCCAATTTGGATACCCCATGTGACTCTACCCTCCCTAGCAACCGAGCCAATTTGGTTGCTAAGGAGACCTGACTGGAGTCGCTCAGCACACCCTGGATTCAAACTCGCGACTCCAGGTGTGACAGTCGGCGTCAATACTCACTGAGATAGACAGACCCCTGTCACTTTTACTCTTAATTAATCCGGCCCCTTTCCAAGGGCGTTGCTAGAAAATCACTTTAGGGTGGACCTCAATAAAAATGGATGCGGCACATTTTCGCCCAAGTTAACTTCATTTCTCAACAGCAGAGACGAGACGCCGCATACAAACAGTTCTTCACACTTTCAGAAATCATCACTTATGTAAAAAGTAACTATTTTATAAATATATATTTGAAGTCCAATTTGGCCACGCCCCCCTCTGTGTAAAGAAGTGACATGCCGCCTCTCAGTCGCTCATATGACGCCGTTCCTCGCTCGTTCGTGAATGAGTCAATGGCCGCATTTGTTCAGTGATTTGCTCCATCACAGCCGACACTTACGTGCTGATTGCAAAGTCAACGATTTTTTGGGGGGCTGAAGCCGTCCTACAAAGGGTCCAGAAATGCCGATGGCGACCACGACATATAAGCATCACTAAAGCAGTTCATATGACTCTTCTGAAGTCGTTGCACAAATGTGTCAGATGACGTGTGACATCAGAGACATCAAACCTCCAGATGTGCGTCCGAATGCAACATTTCCTGTTCAGACATGAGAGCTGCAATATTATCAGTCAATAATGACTCTTTATAGAGGTGAGGCGCACCAGCAGGAGGCACTGTTTGATGAGGACAATAGAAATAGTTCAATGAGTGTTGATTCGAATCTCTTGATCATTTTTGTCAATATTTATTTTATTTTTGTGGATTATATTCGGCAGAATTATTCATGAAACATCATGGCGTGCACTGGAGCCGGTAACCATTAAAAAAACAAACTACAGCATATTTATATTAATATTGACAAAATAGTTTCATGTTTAAATATTTCAAAGGCTTAAAAAAACATCATCTGAAAATTCAACAAAAAAAAAAAACATTATAATAATTTCAATAATAATTTTCCCCCTTCAATAAATAAATTAAAAGTGGCTTCACTATGCTTGTTTTGGGGTCACACACACACACACACACACACACAATCTCATATACACACACACACACTGACACACACACACACAATCTCATATACACACATACACACACACTGACACACACACACACAATCTCATGTACACACATAAACACACTGACACACACACACTCACACACACAATCTCATATACACACACACACTGACATACACTCACTCACACACACACTCATATACACACATACACACACACTGACACACACACACAATCTCATATACACACACACACTGACATACACTCACTCACACACACACTCATATACACACATACACACACACACTGACACACACACACAATCTCATATACACACACACACTGACATACACTCACTCACACACACACTCATATACACACATACAATCTCATATACACACACACACTGACATACACTCACTCACACACACACTCATATACACACATACACACACACACTGACACACACACACAATCTCATATACACACATACACACACACACACACTGACACACACACACAATCTCATATACACACATAAACACACTGACTCACACACACTCACACACACAATCTCATATACACACACACACTGACATACACTCACACACACACTCATATACACACATACACACACACTGACACACACACACAATCTCATATACACACATACACACACACACACACTGACACACACACAATCTCATATACACACACACACACTGACATACACTCACTCACACACACACTGTCACACACACACAGACACACACACACTCATATACACACATACACACACACAATCTCATATACACACATACACACACACTCACACACAATCTCATATACACACATACACACACACTGTCACACACACACTCACACACACTGACATACACTCACTCACACACAGACACACACTGACACACACACACTGACACACACTTACTAACACACACTCATACACACACACACTCATACACACACACACACACTGACACACACACTGACTCACATACACTCACTAACACTGACTCACACACACTCACACACACACACTAACACACACTCACACACATTCACTAACACACACACTCACTCATACAAACTCACACACACTCACACACACTCACACACACACACTAACACACACTCACACACACACTCATACAAACTCACACTGACTCACACACACACACACACAGTATGTCAAGAAATTAAAGGAGTCCAGCTCTAAGCAAAATAAGAGAGAAAAGTTTGACTAGTAGATGTTGTGACAGACACACAGAGTCTCTAGAAGAGGTTGGTCTTGATTGTGTTCGGTTTCCTGTGGAATGAAGACAGAACTCCTGCAAACGGGCCGGACGCCATACTGTCCGCAGGCTGCCAGGCTTTCAGCAGGTCCGGGCTCGGGGCGGCACCAGCGGTCAGACCGCCCGCTCCGGTGGAGCCGATGCTGGGCCACGGCGAGGTCTTGAGCCCCTGATGGATGGAGGGCGAGATGGAGGTGTTGGTGAAGGCGGCCGAAGACCCCGACACCGGGCTGGGACTGAGGCTGCTCGCCCCGGGACTCCCCATGTTTCCAGAACTGGGCAGAGACGCCGTGCTGTCGGGCGTCGGGCTGCAGGTGGACTCTTTAGACTCATCATCCTCTGATGAAGAGCGGTTTTCTCCAGATTTCTTTCCGCCGGAGGTGTTGCCGGCATTTCCTTTAGAGTTGGCGGCACGTTCCTGTTTACGGAATTTGGCCCGTCTGTTCTGGAACCACACCTGAGGAAGAGCGGCACAGGTGTGTGTTACATATCTGATGATAATGTAACATTTACTATAAGGTTGCATTTGGATACATTAAACTACATTAATTAACATAAAAAATAATATATATATATATATATACAGAATGTATACGTGATAAAAAAGTATTCTAGTAAAAAAGTTTATGCAAAAAATGTTATCAAATGGAACCTTAATGAATTAATTAATGTTATCAAATGGAACTTAATGCATTAATTAATGTTATCGAATGGAACCTTAATGCATTAATTAATGTTATCGAATGGAACCTTAATGCATTAATTAATGTTATCGAATGGAACCTTAATGCATTAATTAATGTTATCGAATGGAACCTTAATGCATTAATTAATGTTATCGAATGGAACTTAATGCATTAATTAATGTTATCGAATGGAACTTAATGCATTAATTAATGTTATCGAATGGAACCTTAATGCATTAATTAATGTTATCAAATGGAACCTTAATGCATTAATTAATGTTATCGAATGGAACCTTAATGCATTAATTAATGTTATCGAATGGAACCTTAATGCATTAATTAATGTTATCGAATGGAACCTTAATGCATTAATTTATGTTATCGAATGGAACTTAATGCATTAATTAATGTTATCGAATGGAACCTTAATGCATTAATTAATGTTATCGAATGGAACCTTAATGCATTAATTAATGTTATCGAATGGAACCTTAATTGCATTAATTAATGTTATCGAATGGACCCTTAATGCATTAATTAATGTTATCGAATGGAACCTTAATGCATTAATTAATGTTATCGAATGGAACCTTAATGCATTAATTAATGTTATCGAATGGAACCTTAATGCATTAATTAATGTTATCGAATGGAACCTTAATGCATTAATTAATGTTATCGAATGGAACTTTAATGCATTAATTAATGTTATCGAATGGAACTTTAATGCATTAATTAATGTTAAGGAATGGAACCTTAATGCATTAATTAATGTTATCGAATGGAACCTTAATGCATTAATTAATGTTATCGAATGGAACCTTAATGCATTAATTAATGTTATCGAATGGAACCTTAATTGCATTAATTAATGTTATCGAATGGACCCTTAATGCATTAATTAATGTTATCGAATGGAACTTTAATGCATTAATTAATGTTAAGGAATGGAACCTTAATGCATTAATTAATGTTAAGGAATGGAACCTTAATGCATTAATTAATGTTAAGGAATGGAACCTTAATGCATTAATTAATGTTATCGAATGGAACCTTAATGCATTAATTAATGTTATCGAATGGAACCTTAATGCATTAATTAATGTTATCGAATGGAACCTTAATGCATTAATTAATGTTATCGAATGGAACCTTAATGCATTAATTAATGTTATCGAATGGAACCTTAATGCATTAATTAATGTTATCGAATGGAACCTTAATGCATTAATTAATGTTATCGAATGGAACCTTAATGCATTAATTAATGTTATCGAATGGAACCTTAATGCATTAATTAATGTTATCGAATGGAACCTTAATTGCATTAATTAATGTTATCGAATGGACCCTTAATGCATTAATTAATGTTATCGAATGGAACTTTAATGCATTAATTAATGTTAAGGAATGGAACCTTAATGCATTAATTAATGTTAAGGAATGGAACCTTAATGCAGTGTATCGGCACACTGAGTGCGGGAACAAAAGCACTGATGTGGCAGGGGAAGAGTGATGATGTCACCTGTACTCTGGCCTCTGTGAGGTCGATTTTCAGCGCGAGCTCTTCTCGGGTGTAAATATCCGGGTAATGTGTCTCCGCGAACACCCGCTCCAGCTCTTTCAGCTGAGAGCTTGTGAATGTCGTGCGGATCCGCCGCTGCTTCCGTTTCTCGTTCAGACCGGACGGATCCGAGAAGAACTTGTACGGAACTGAAAAAATATAACAAGAAATGAATTACAGACAATATATTTCTGATAGTGTTTCATAATAAAAAAAAATAGAATTAAATGTCTACTGTTTATGCTTCTCAATAAAAGAAACGATAATAAAAATATTTAAATAGTATTTTAGTTATGTTGTAAAATGATGTTGCGTTCGCACTGATCGGATTTTAAGATTGAAAACTAATAATTATAATATTAATAATAATAATAATAATAATAATGTCAACTGTGTTATGAACTCCAAAGTAAAAATCCAGGTTTTATAATGATTTTATTTATTTGTATATTAATACGTTTTGTAGTAAATGTATTTTATGATATTTTTAAAACTCTTTTTAGTATTGAATTATTAGTATTCATCAGATCTAATTTATCAGTCAGAGAGAATGAATGTGTCGCTCTTTTTCGCTCCCATATTTGTTTTTTATTATTATTATAAAATCGACGAACCATAATTAAATTACTTTAAATTAATTTGCGCCATAAATTCAATCACAATAAATGAATCTGCATTCTTGCGTACTCTTGAGATGTGGCATCATGACGCTTTAAATATTGCTGCTGCTGTGAGATGAAACGCGTGTGATGTTCATCAATGTACAAATAAACTTTATAAATACTTAAAAGGAAGGTTTGCAATAGTCGCATATATCGATTATTCAATTTAAACTAATATTTAATTCAGTTGATCAACATGTTTTATTTTCGAAAACAGTGAATTTTATGCATTCTTATCGGGTTTTAATTTTTGATGCGTCAAATAATAATAATAATAATAATAATAATGTTTTCAGTGAGCAGTTCGTGGATATCTGGTAACCAGGTTTAACATTTGCACAGACTGATTATTATTATATTCACAGTATTTCTCTGTTGATTCTTCAGTCTGAGTGTTGTCTGTGTGTTGTCGGGTGTACCTGTGGAGTAGGGCGCCGGCTGGTGTTCTCTCAGCGCGCCCAGGGTGCAGCTGGCCGAGGCGAGCGGCGCGCATCCCGGGTTTGACGCGAAGCTGCTCCGGATCGGGTTGTACTGGAAGGTGTTCGCCTGACTGCACGAGTTAAAGTCCGCGTACGCCGACGCCTCCATCGCCGCCATGCACGAGTCATACGTGTTCAGATACGAGTAATCCATTTTGTACATGTGG
>NC_068313.1:37425918-37445918 GCF_025860055.1 Xyrauchen texanus | reverse complement strand
CACACATGAAGATGTTTAGAAGAATATTTCAGCTCTGTTGGTTCATACAATGCAAGTGAATGGTGACCAGAACTTTGAAGCTCCAAAAAGCACATAAAGGCAGCTTAAAAGTGAACCCCCCTCGTCCTAAATTAAAGAAACAAACAAATAACATACTGTACAATGATTACACAAAGAGTACATACAAGAACGTGTAATTGCCATATTGAACATTATAATTGCGTGTCCAGACGCAGAAGTCTCTCTCTCGTCTCTCAGATGCAGAAGTCTCTCTCTCATCTCTCTTGTCTCTCAGATGCAGAGCTGCAGGACTGTAAATGCTAAATCAATAATTCTCTGTGATTCTGCAGGTTTGTCTGGTGGGATTCGAGCAGAAGAGAGACGAGAGACTGGCAGCCGTTAAAAGATACAGACACACACGATAATGAACAGGAGACGTTCACAGCCGTGTGTGTGTGTGTGTGTGTGTGTGTACGGATCAGGACAGACTTTGTCATTGCCATCAGTGTGTGTGTGTGTGTATGTGTGTGTGTGTGGTAATGTAAGCTGTCTCTTTCTCTCTGTTTATAATTGAATTTGAGTCTTTCAGAGACTGAAGGAGATTTTCTCAGTAACATGAGACAGATGTGCTGTTACAGATCTCAAACACAGCTCCACATCTCAGGACACTAAATATCCTTCTGTTCTCTCGCTGTCATCAAACTCAAATGTGATGTTAGACCGTTTCTGTGTATCTCAAGTGCAGCACTGGTGTAGTTACGAACAAAAAGTCGTTAACTACATTGAAGCCATTTAAAGAAGAAATTACTTTAGATAATATGATTTAATTCTGCAAATTATGATATAACACGGCATATAACACGATCATCGGGGTTTATAACACGCCGTATAACACGATCATCGGGGTTTATAACATGCCGTATAACACGATCATCAGGGTTTATAACACGCCATATAACACGATCATCAGGGTTTATTACACGCCGTATAACACGATCATCAGGGTTTATAACGCCATATAACACGATCATCGGGGTTTATATCACGCCATATAACACGATCATCGGGGTTTATAACACGCCATATAACACGATCATCAGGGTTTATTACACGCCATATAACACGATCATCAGGGTCTATATCACGCCATATAACACAATCATCAGGGTTTATAACACGCCGTATAACACGATCATCAGGGTCTATATCACATCATATAACACGATCATCGGGGTTTATAACACGCCATATAACACGATCATCAGGGTTTATAACACGATCATCAGGGTTTATAACACGCCATATAACACGATCATCAGGGTCTATATCACGCCATATAACACAATCATCAGGGTTTATAACACGCCGTATAACACGATCATCAGGGTTTATAACACGCCATATAACACGATCATCAGGGTTTATAACACGCCGTATAACACGATCAACGGGGTTTATAACACGCCATATAACACGATCATCAGGGTTTATAACACGCCATATAACACAATCATCAGGGTTTATAACACGCCGTATAACACGATCATCAGGGTCTATATCACATCATATAACACGATCATCAGGGTTTATAACACGCCATATAACACGATCATCAGGGTTTATAACATGCCGTATAACACGATCATCTGGGTTATAACACGCTGTATAACACGTTCATCAGGGTCTATATCACGCCATATAACACGATCATCGGGGTTTATATCACGCTGTATAACACGATCATCGGGGTTTATAACACGCCGTATAACACATTCATCAGGGTCTATATCACGCCATATAACACGATCATCGGGGTTTATAACACGCCATATAACACGATCATCGGGGTTTATAACACGCCGTATAACACGATCATCAGGGTTTATAACACGCCATATAACACGATCATCAGGGTTTATAACACGCCGTATAACACGATCATCAGGGTTTATAACGCCATATAACACGATCATCGGGGTTTATAACACGCCATATAACACGATCATCAGGGTTTATAACACGATCATCAGGGTTTATAACACGATCATCAGGGTTTATAACACGCCATATAACACGATCATCAGGGTCTATATCACGCCATATAACACGATCATCAGGGTCTATATCACGCCATATAACACGATCATCGGGCTTTATAACACGCCATATAACACGATCATCGGGCTTTATAACACGCCATATAACACGATCATCGGGGTTTATAACATGCTGAATACCACGATCATCGGGGTTTATAACACGCTGTATAACACGATCATCGGGGTTTATAACGCGCCATATAACACGGTCATCGGGGTTTATAACAAGCCATATAACAGGGTCATCGGGTTTATAACACGGTCATCGGGGTTTATAACACGCTGAATACCATGATCATCAGGGTTTATAACACGCTGAATACCATGATCATCGGGGTTTATAACACGCTGTATAACACGATCATCGGGGTTTATAACACGCTGAATAACATGATGGCATAAAAAATGTCCCGTAACACAAATGCTGCAAATGTGACTAAACACACATGAAGAAATTTTTTACAGACACTGTGTCTGTGTGTGTTTGAGTGTAGTTAGTGTGTGTATGTCTTGGGGGGTCTGGGCAGCAGTGGGGCTCTAGTTTGCTTCATGCTGTCTCTGTTTTACGATGCTAATTTCATCCCCACAGGAAGAGTCTGAATCTCTACATGTGTAAAGAAGAATCCAGAGAAAAGCAGGAATGTCCCTTGTGCATTCTATCTGCGCACGCACGTACACACACACACACACACACACACACGTTCCACATTCCCAAAGAAATTACTGCTGTATGTTTCAGACATCGTGACATTCCTGAACAAAACTGTTTACACCTCTACAGATGCCCCAAACATCCAGAGACAATTGAGAGCAATTTGGCATTTAAACTTTATTTTAGCTGATGTGCATTTAAACATGCAAACACACAAAGTCTTACACAAGGAGCACTTTAAAGATGTTCTTTCAGAGATTCGTGTGATATTTCTGCTCTTTTGGCAGTGCAAGGAAGTTTATTACAGCTAATTATTACATTATCGTGAAATGCAACAAAGACAAAAACAGTTTTCTTTAATGTGCAATGATGGAACATACATTAATAAATGTACATTCATGTTGTTTAAATCTCCCACATGCTGTTTCAAGTATAAAATAAATATTTATGACGATTTTCTACTTTCATGATACACATCAACGTGTCTTTATATATTCTCTCTATACACACGACTGCAGCTCGCCTAAACGTGATGCACATGTGATGACGGCTAAAGCTAACACTAGATGACCTCTACATCCGTGTGTGTGAACGACAACACTGAAACATTCACTGACGAGACAGCGTCCACATACAGAAGCTAACGTCTGAACTGTCACTTCATTGGTTTGTGAAGTCTTACGAATGCTCCTGAGTCTAGTGTGCATAAGTCACGTCCTCTGGGTTGAGCGGCGGGCGGATGTCCAGTTTTCGGGTGCTGCTGTCGTCACCCACCACCTCCAGACGGAGAGCGGGAGCTCCATCTTTCTCCTTCAGTCCTCCGTCCACGATCAGACGCAGCGTGCAGCCCTTCGGGAGAAGTTCCTGTTCATACGCCGCAGCTAACTGATTCACCACACGACGCTCGACCTGCACAACAACAACAACAACAACAACGACGACGATCAGATTACAGGTTTTGGGCTCAAGTGATGTCATTATTGATTGGTGGTATTGATTATTGATTAGTATGGACTGACGAGCACCTCGTGTTTGATTGAGCGCGCTCCGTAATGCAGGTTATACCCCCCCACCAGCAGCTCCAGCACCGGATGCTCCCACACCAGCGTGATATTGTGCCTCTGTTTCGCCTGAGGGGAAATTAACATGAAGAGTAAAACAACAGATTACGTTCGTCTGTCTGTCTGTCAATCAGTACTTTAGGAAAATATTTGTTATTTTCCCTTTAGATTTAATGCTGGGTAACAACATACTGTATTACACACACATGCATGCACACACACACACACACACGCAACTAAAGGACTTGAATGTGCTGCAGGCAAACTGCTGACAGATATGAAGTTTTATACATATTTAACACATTAACTTCACTCATATGTTTACAGTCGTCAGTGCAAGCGGCCTGTTATTGATCCTAATCTGTGTCTCATGTTCACGGTTTAAACTCGTATGTTCTTGTGTTCACCTTCTTGGCCCAGTAGTTGAGCTCTTTACTGACGAGCTGCACGAGTTCAGCGTGACAGAACGGCAGGAAGTAAACAATCTCGTTGATCCGACCCAGAAACTCGTCACGTCTGAAATGAGCCTGAAACGCACCAATCAAATTCATTTACAGCACACGAGTAACATGTATGAATATAACAAACACATTTAGAGCCATCACTGAAGTTCGTGAGATGATAAAAGACCTTCAGAATGGGACGAATGACTTCCTCTTTAAATGTGCTGGAGATTGTGATCTTCTCACTCTTCTGAACATCTTCTGCAGGGACACGAAATTCAGCGGAATAAGCCAACACGAAAGATGCTTTAACCACACGAGTAGAACTGTACCAGGAAGGTTCACCGTAATTATAAAGAATAATTCAATGTTCAGTTGGAAGATTCTCACCCAGATTTTTGGCGAGTCGTTGACGGCTCTGATCTTGGGCTTCCTGTCTCAGCTGCAGTGCATGATGGGCAATTTCGTCACTAGCTACATTAGACGTCATGATAAAGATGGCATCTTTACACTCGATTGTTTTCCCCTTACCGTCAGTCAAACGACCCTGACAGACAGAGACACAATCAAAGTTTCATGTCATTAGACCAAAGCGTTGCTGAGATACGGTGTCAGATCCATTTCCTTTAGCATTATTCGAGAAACATCTGGTCTTTTTGCCGTGAGTGTCCCTTGATGATCACATTTCATGTGAATTGGACGTACTGCCAAAGTATGTTTTCAATTAATTACCCAATGAATGCTAACGACACAAGTCTCATGACAATGGGCTATATTAAAAGTTATATATCATTTGACCACTAGGTGGCGCCATCCCCAAACCTGTAGAGTACCTTCAGGACATGGCCCCGATGACACGCACCAAATTTGGTAAAGATACGCCAATGCATTCCTAAAATACAGCAATTAAAGCTAAAATCCAATATGGCCGACATAGGAAATTTGGGTATCCTTCAACTCGTTATTCCCTTCGCTAAGCCCCGCCTTAAAAGGGCTTCTGACCAATCCTGTTTTGGCAATGGTTGCCCTGCCGCCATTACTCTGACACACATTTCTATTTTACAATTACAGATTTTTACAAAGTTATAGGCTGAAATGTGTGTGCAACTTTAAACAGTTGGTGGCGCTAGAGGGTTAGAGTTAGATACCCCAAATTTGGGCTAATGACATTTGAGAGTGTCCTCTATCTGTGTGCCAAATTTCAGAACTTTCCTATGTGTGGTTGTATAGGATGCTGTAGACTAAAAGAGAGGATGATGCTAATCTTAAACCAGTCTGATCTTGAGTACAGTAAGACACAAAGTGAACTTGATGATTTTTACCTCATCAAAGAGCTGTAACATGATGGTGAGCACATCTGGATGAGCTTTATCCACCTCATCAAACAGAACCACGGCGTTCGGACACTGTTTGAGCTGTTTGGTCAGCTGACCGCCATCCTCGTGACCGACGTAACCCGGAGGAGATCCGATGAACTTTGCCACCTGAGAGAGAGAACATACGAAAACGTAGCTCAACTGGTGGAGCGTGGCACCAGCATTGGGGAGTAACTCACTAAAAGTAGTGACACTTCAACTTCATTTTAGTTAATTGGTTCCTACTTTTCAAAAGAGTAGCCAGACTGTAGGTTAGTTACTTTAATTTATGAGTAGCATGTAGCTTAACCAACACTAAGTGGCACCAGCAACCTGGAGCTCATGGGTTTGATTTACAGTGTACACACATACTGATTAAATATATATCATTTTTGTGTGGACTTTTCCCCCTTTTTCTACCAATTTGTAACGCCCAACTCCCAATGTGCTGTGGAGACGTATCACATGTGGAGGCTTCATGCTATTCTCCGCAGCATCCACGCTCAACTCACCACACGCCCCACCGAGAGCGAGAACAAAATTATAGCGACCACGAGGAGGTTACCCCATGTGACTATATCCTCCCTAGCAACCGGCCCAATTTGGTTGATAAGGAGACCTGGCTGGAGTCACTCACCACACGCCCCACCGAGAGCGAGAACCACATTATAGTGACCACGAGGAGGTTACCCCATGTGACTCTACCCTCCCTAGCAACCGGGCCAATTTGGTTGCTAAGGAGACCTGGCTGGAGTCACTCAGCACGCCCTGGATTCGAACTAGCGTACCCCAGGGGTGATAGCCAGCATCTTTACCACTGAGCTACCCAGACCCCCTGATAAAATGTCGAATGCACAGTTAGTCATTTGGGATCAAAGGTCAGCAAAATGCATAAAAAAAATTGGTAAAACAAAGGGAACAAAATTGAAAATAATAAAAACGAAAAATACAAAGAAAAAGAGATGTAAAACCAAGAGGTGAAGAACATGAGATCGGAGTGAACTCAGCATGAAAAGAATGATTAGATCAAACCTTGATACACACACACACACACACACACACACACACACTGTTCATCCTGTCCAACGGAGTGACATGGACATTTCTCCATCAATACGAGTGTGAGATTGAATTGTGTGTGTGTGTGTTCAGTCTAAGGTCACCGCATAACTGCACGACTAAATGGATTATGAAAGACAATGGTGATAGAAGAGGTCAGAATAAGAGTACAAAATCCCTTAAAGCTGTTCAGAGGTCAGCAGGAGACCGGTCTAAACCAGACTACCTCACTAAACCTTTAACACAATCACCCTCAGACCACTTCAGTGTCTGGATGCATCACACAGTTCAACTATTAGGGCAAATCAGTGTGTTCCCACCATATTTTGGGGTCCAACCCTATTGTATTTGTACAGATAAATGATCGCTAATATGTTCGCAACCATATGGACTACAATCAAGACACACTAAATGTATACACCGACCAGTCACAACATTAAAAGCACCTGTCTAATATTGTGCGGTCAGGGTAGGACGACAATGACACAATCAAAGTTTCATGTCAATGGACCAAAGCGTTGCTGAGATCAGAACATTTTTGCCGTCATGCCATCCATTTCATTGATGCATTATTCGAGAAACATTTGGTCTTTTGAAAAGCTTTTGATACATTTTTGCCGTGAGTGTCTCTTGATGATACACGACACATTTCATGTGAATCGAATGTACTGCCTAGAAGGAGATCGAACAATTACGTTTTCAATGAATGCTAACGACACAAGTCTCATGACAATGGGCTATACAGGTGAAACTCGAAAAATTAGAATATCGTGCAAAAGTTCATTAATTTCAGTAATTCAACTTAAAAGGTGAAACTAATATATTATATAGACTCATTACAAGCAAAGTAAGATATTTCAAGCCTTTATTTGATATAATTTTGATGATTATGGCTTACAGCTTATGAAAACCCCAAATTCAGAATCTCAGAAACTTAGAATATTGTGAAAAGGTTCAGTATTGTAGGCTCAAAGTGTCACACTCTAATCAGCTAAACACCTGCAAAGGGTTCCTGAGCCTTTAAATGGTCTCTCAGTCTGGTTCAGTTGAATTCACAATCATGGGGAAGACTGCTGACCTGACAGTTGTGCAGAAAACCATCATTGACACCCTCCACAAGGAGGGAAAGCCTCAAACGGTAATTGCAAAAGAAGTTGGATGTTCTCAAAGTGCTGTATCAAAGCACACTAATAGAAAGTTAAGTGGAAGGGAAAAGTGTGGAAGAAAAAGGTGCACAAGCAGCAGGGATGACCGTAGCCTGGAGAGGATTGTCAGGAAAAGGCCATTCAAATGTGTGGGGAGCGTCACAAGGAGTGGACTGAGGCTGGAGTTACTGCATCAAGAGCCACCACACACAGACGGGTCCTGGACATGGGCTTCAAATGTCAAACGTCTTACCTGGGCTAAAGAAAAAAGAACTGGTCTGTTGCTCAGTGGTCCAAAGTCCTCTTTTCTGATGAGAGCAAATTTTGCATCTCATTTGGAAACCAAGGTCCCAGAGTCTGGAGGAAGAATGGAGAGGCACACAATCCAAGATGCTTGAAGTCCAGTGTGAAGTTTCCACAGTCTGTGTTGGTTTGGGGAGCCATGTCATCGGCTGGTGTTGGTCCACTGTGCTTTATTAAGTCCAGAGTCAACGCAGCCGTCTACCGGGACATTTTAGAGCACTTCATGCTTCCTTCAGCAGACAAGCTTTATGGAGATGCTGACTTCATTTTCCAGCTGGACTTGGCACCTGCCCACACTGCCAAAAGTACCAAAACCTGGTTCAATGACCATGGTATTACTGTGCTTGATTGGCCAGCAAACTCGCCTGACCTGAACCCCATAGAGAATCTATGGGGCATTGCCAAGAGAAAGATGAGAGACATGAGACCAAACAATGCAGAAGAGCTGAAGGCCGCTATTGAAGCATCTTGGTCTTCCATAACACCTCAGCAGTGCCACAGGCTGATAGCATCCATGCCACGCGCATTGAGGCAGTAATTAATGCAAAGGGGCCCAAACCAAGTACTGAGTACATATGCATGATTATACTTTTCAGAGGGCTGACATTTCTGTATTTAAAATCCTTTTTTTTCATTGATTTCATGTAATATTCTACTTTTCTGAGATTCTGAATTTGGGGTTTTCATAAGCTGTAAGCCATAATCATCAAAATTATATCAAATAAAGGCTTGAAATATCTTACTTTGCTTGTAATGAGTCTATATAGTATATTAGTTTCACCTTTTAAGTTGAACTTACATTAAGTTGTATTAATGTAAAGTTATATATCATTTGGCCACTAGGTGGCGCCGTCTCCAAACCTTTGCAGTACCTTCAGGACATGGCCCCGATGACACGCACCAAATTTGGTAAAGATACGCCAATGCATTCCTAAAATACAGCAATTAAAGCTAAAATCCAATATGGCCGACAGGAAATTTGGGTATCCTTCAACTCGTTATTCCCCAAGAATTGACCCTTCGCCATAAAAGCGCTTCAGACCAATCCTGTCTTAGCAACGGTTGCCCTGCCGCCATTACTCTGACACACATTTATATTTTCCAACTACAGCCTATAGGAGCAGAGTTTAGCGAAGGGTTGATTCTAAAGAGTCTCGTGATTTTACACCAATATATTCACAAGTTACCAGCAAATGTAGCCATTTTCCATATTTCTTGACCCTGTACAAAATTCCAGGGAATCAGACATACAGTCTAGGATGAGTAAAAATAAATAAATAAAAAGTAGGGTTATGGATATGTTTTATTGAAAATTCAAGATGGTGGACAATCTAGTGGGAGCCTCACCTCATGCTTCTCTTGAAATTCAGACATGTCCATCCGAATGAATCCCTGAATAAAGGAGAAACACATTCCTGATGTTTATTAACAAACTCGTCATAACAAAGAAAAGATTAACGATGGACGTTTAATTCATAACTGACCTTCTTAATGTCTTTATGCATGTATCGCGCCACCTGCTTGGCCAGTTCAGTTTTACCTGCGGAAA
This sequence comes from Xyrauchen texanus, assembly GCF_025860055.1. NCBI lineage: Eukaryota > Metazoa > Chordata > Actinopteri > Cypriniformes > Catostomidae > Xyrauchen > Xyrauchen texanus. The sequence goes on along the minus strand of NC_068313.1, from coordinate 37,436,252 downwards.
CGAGCACAATTATTAGCACTAATTGATTTAGTTTTTATGCCATTAATTTCGTCAAACGATAAAATCAGGAAACACTTCATTTAGATAGTAAAGACACCAAAACTCAAGAGATTTAATGCAAATAATACAATAGGTCAAACTTTTTCATTGATGCATTATTCAAGAAACATTTGGTCTTTTGAAAAGCTTTTGATACATTTTTGCCGTGAGTGTCTCTTGATGATACACGACACATTTCATGTGAATCGAATGTACTGCCTAGAAGGAGATCGAACAATTACGTTTTCAATGAATGCTAACGACACAAGTCTCATGACAATGGGCTATATTAATGTAAAGTTATATATCATTTGACCACTAGGTGGCGCCGTCCCCAAACCTGTGGAGTACCTTCAGGACATGGCCCCGATGACACGCACCAAATTTGGTAAAGATACGCCAATGCATTCTTAAAATACAGCAATTAAAGCTAAAATCCAATATGGCCGACATAGGAAATTTGGGTATGCTTCAACTCGTTATTCCCCAAGAATTGACCCTTCGCCTTAAAAGCGCTTCAGATCAATCCTGTCTCTCAAGAGATTTAATGCAAATAATACAATAAGTCAAACTGAACGCTGAAGTGTTTCTGTACGTGCTGTCGAGGAGAGAAATCACCGTCACGCCGTGTGTTTGTTTCGCTCGCAAGCGTGTCCATCATTTCCCTCCTCTCAGGGTTAATGTAGTGCGTGAGTGAATATTGCCCTTATGAATTTTAATAAACACATATATGGTAAGTGTCGGGACTTGTTGAATATTGATGGCGAGCGCTCAATCATGCCGCTGGCGAGACGGGAAACGTCTCTTCATTAGTCAAACACCGCTGCTTTATGCCGTTTAGTGTTTTGGGCATTTTTGAGAGTTTATATTTGTGGAAACAAAAGACGTTACCGATTCCGGAGGAGCCCAGGAACAAGAAGACGAGCGGATGCTCTTCATCGTACCAGCCGTTCTCCTTCCTCCTGATCGCTGCGGAGAAACACCACAGACGGTAATCAGAGAAGGGCACATCTTTCTTTCAGAAGGAGAAGAGAGCAAACGTTAAACGCTTTAAAAAAAACAAAAGGCAATGACTGAGGAAAGACAGAAGCGTGCTGGAGAGAGGGACGGGACGGGACTCGAGCACCATTAGACAGACGGTAATTGGATTACGCTGCAGCGCGCTGGAGGGACCAAATCAAGTTAGGAAAGATCCAGCAGAGAACAGGAGAACGATAACACGCAATCACCATGGCAACCGGTGTGTGCGTCTGATACTGTCCACACTGATGTGATGTGTGCGATCATTACACGCCATTACATCAGGAATATGTTTGTGTAATTTGTGTGGGATCAATAATTTAGTTCAGTCTCTAAGCATGCGTACAGACATTACCACATGAGGAACTCTTAAAACTACAGTGTTCTGCCCCGAGGAACAACAGATCTGCCACAAGCTCCTGTAGTGTGAACACGGACTCTTCACTCGCTGGGGAAAGTGTGTTTGGAAACTTGTGATTATTTTTGCAATTGTGTTTGATGCCGTTAGTGTCACATAAATGACACACTGCAGCTTTAAATGTTACACACATCTCACCAAAGAACAGAGTTCAACAACATCATAACAAACGATTCTGATCGTCACTGTCATTTCAAGATCAATCACAGAGTGTGTAAGAGAGCGAGTCACACACACTCACACACTCTCACTCACACACTCTCTCTCACACACTCTCTCTCACACACACTCTCTCTCACACACACTCTCTCTCACACACTCTCACATTCTCACTCACACACACACTCTCACAACACTCACACACACTCTCACTCACACACTCTCTCTCACACACTCTCTCTCACACACACACACTCTCACTCACACACACTCTCACTCACACACTCTCTCTCACACACACTCTCACTCACACACACTCTCACTCACACACTCTCTCTCACACTCACACACACTCTCACTCACACACTCTCTCACTCACACACTCTCTCTCACACACTCTCTCTCACACACTCTCTCTCACACACTCTCTCTCACACACTCTCTCTCTCACTCACACACTCTCACTCACACACACACTCACTCACACACACTCACTCACACACACTCACTCACACACACTCTCTCTCACACACTCTCTCTCTCACACTCTCTCTCTCACACACACTCTCACTCACACACTCTCTCTCACACACACTCTCACTCACACACTCTCTCTCACACACAGTCTCTCTCACACTCTCTCTCACACACACACACACTCACTCACACACTCACACACTCTCTCTCACACACACTCTCACTCACACACTCTCTCTCACACTCTCTCTCACACACACACACTCTCACTCACACATTCTCACTCACACACACACTCTCACTCTCTCACAACACCCACACACACACACACTCTCACTCACACACTCTCACTCACACACACTCACAGATTCACACACACTCTCACTCACTCACTCACACACACACACACACACTCTCACTCACTCACTCACACACACACACACACACACACACACACTCTCTCTCACACACACACACACACTCTCACTCACACACACTCTCACTCACTCACACACACACACCCACACACACACACACACACACACACGTTTGTTTTCCTATCCTTATGAGGACTTTCCATAGACATAATTATTTTTATACCGTGCAAACTATAGATTCTATCCCCTAAACCTAACATAACCCCTAACCCTAATCATCACAGGAAACTTTCTGCATTTTTACATTTTCAATAAAACATTGTTTAGTATGATTTTTAAGCGATTTGAAATATGGGGACACTAGTCTACGTCCTCATAAAGCACATTTATAGCATAATAACCTTGTGATTACCAGTTTATAACTTACAAAATTGTCCTGGTATATCACAAAAACGCGCACACACACTCTCTCACACACACTCACACACTCTCACTCACTCACTCACTCACACACACACACACACTCTCTCACTCACACACACACACACACACTCTCTCACTCACACACACACACACACACACAAACACAGACTCTCTCACTCATACACACACACACACACACACACACAAACACAAACACAGACTCTCTCACTCATACACACACACTGACACTCATACACACACTCACACACACACACACACACAGTGATGTATGTACAGCATGATGGTGTTTGTCTGTCTCAGGGCAAAGAGAAAATAATAACATTAGTGCAGATAATCTCCACCAATAACCTTCAGCCCCTGAGAGCAAAAACAACATCGATACACAACTTCCTGTGTGTGTGTGTGTGTACAGACCGCATGAGATAAAACATTTCGTTTTGTGCTGATATAAAGTATAAATACACTCCTAAAAGTTGATCAAATGCACTTTTTGCACATTTCCAGATATAAAACGCAATCTTTCTCTTGATGACATCATCTGGCACGACACACAGTTTAGTCCCGCGGTCCCTCCTCATGTCGCCTGCAACCGAACACAAAATCAGCATCCTGGCTGTAAACTAAAGCCTATTGGCTGTTCCAGAAAAAAGGGAGGAGTTGAACTTTGAGTCTTTTACTGTATGAAACATTGACAAACGCACACAGCTCTTTGCTCTCGTCTTCATCTGCCGCAGAACTGTCTCTCCGTCCGTGCGCGTGTTGAGTGTGTGTGATGTATTCAGTATATTAGCTCGCTCAGATCAATAACGCTGCTTTTATCACACTGCTGATGGGATCCAATTGCTTTCGGGACAATTTGCCACAGCAATAACTGTCCATTTATCAAATCACAGGCAGAGATCCGCCCGCTGCAGAGCTCACTCAAGCTGTCTCTCTCTTTTTGTCTCTCTCATGATGGAGAGACACATCCAAAATCCGCCCCCTCTAGGACCCCAAAGTGTCTGTAGCAGTCTGTAATGTCTGATCAAACGCTTGTCGTATTCTCCTGCCCCGTGTCTGAATATCTGATGAATCAAAAGACATTTTTATACACGAAAGGGGGTCTGTGTATTTCAGCGAGTATTGACGCTGACTATCACACCTGGAGTCGTGAGTTTGAATCCAGGGCATGCTGAGTGACTCCAGTCAGGTCTCCTTAGCAACCAAATTGGGCCGGTTGCTAGGGAGGGTAGAGTCACATGGGGTAACCTCCTCGTGGTCACTATAATGTGGTTCTCGCTCTCGGTGGGGTGTGTGGTGAGTTGTGCGTGGATGCCGCGGAGAATAGCGTGAAACATCCACACGCGCTACGTCTCCATGGTAACGCGCTCAACAAGTCACGTGATAAGATGCGCGGATTGACAGTCTCAGACGTAACTGAGATTCGTCCTCCTCCACCCGGATTGAGGCGAGTCACTGAGGAAGCCCCCCAAATAATGAAAATTTAGTATATAATAATTACAATAAAAACTATACATATAATATATAACAGATACTGTAATTCAGATCAATTATATACATTACATCATACACATATATTGTGGCAACAGATGAGTGAAGCATTTAGATTTGATTTCCATATCACTGAACATTGCCCTATCGTTACCCCACTTCCGTCTGCGCATACAGATGCTTTTGGTTGCACCTTGTCTCGCTAGTTTTCAGCATCTCTGGTCATGAGCTTTGTTATTTTAGCATGCTGTGTCAACTTAAACGTAGTTTAAGCGCTCTGAGCGCAAGAGCGCGTCTGTGGAAGGCTGCATGCTGCGTAGGGTTGACGAGGCTTGACTGACTGCCCCCTACTGCATTGTACATCAAGCTTGAATTGTTCCAATGGCAGGAACATTCTTTATGAACTTACGAACTGGTGCATGATTAATTGAGTAATTAATTGTCTGATTAATTGTATGATTAATTGCATGACACATTTTTTCATATAATTAATCGCACTAAATTAACATGTTAAATCGACAGCCCTAAACCATGAAGATGCTTTCCATTTTACTTTAGTGCATCAAACTTAAAATGTGTTTCCGGGACAAAATGACTCAAAATGTTGGAGGTGGTCACATATATTAACAATAATTATAAATATGTATGACGTCGCTCGCCGAATTGAACGTGCTACATAATGAGGTTGTGACAACAAAGTGGCATACTAAGGTTTGAAATGTTTATCTGCATATACTGCAAACTATTAAATAAATAATATACCTTCTAAATATTCTGTATTCTGTACAGGGCATATACTGTAAAGTATGCATTGAGCATTTTAAAGCATAATAACACAACCGTACACACACGCTCGCGCGCATGTCTCACTAATCGATAAACAAACACAAAAACACACCCCCTGTGTGTGAGTTCAGTATTTATTAGTGGGGTATGTTATTGTGTTTTAACTCATATCTGTCTGTCTCTCTGTCCTGGGACTCGTAGAACAAACAGACGAGTCCCGGCGTGTCCGTTTGCACACACAAACGTCACGGAGAAATCAAAGAACGAAATGAAGGGTTATGAGATAATGAAAAATGATGTTAAATGAGGACTGGAAAGGACCAGCTGCAATGCTGGAAGAAAAATCCAGAGAGAAAGACAGACAGGAAGTTCTGGGGAGGCAGATAGACAGGGGCAGGATGATAAAGGGTGTGTGTATTTTATGTAATTGAGTTATGCAGCATCTTTTGGCTGCACATTAAACTCAGCAGCAGCTGCGTAATGTGCACACACACACACACACTCGTCTACATTAATCAATTAGCTGCCTGCACCCACAAATGACAAAGAGAGAGACAGACAGATAGTGAGACTCAGTGTTTGCATATTGTGGTGGTGAGTAAAGACAAATCTGTGGGTTTCATATGAAATAAGAGACAAACTTTTATCGTGTGGCAGGGCGCTTTATCCTGCTGAAAGAGGCCACTGCTATCAGGGAACACCCGTGCCATGAAGGGGTGTACCTGGTCTGCTATTATGTTTAGGTAGGTGGCACATATCTAATTGACGTCCATGTGAATGGCCGGATCCAGTGTTTCCCTGCAGAGCATTACCCAGAGCATCACTCTCCCTCCACCGGCTTGTCGTCTTCCCACAGTGCACCCTGGTGCCATCACTTCCCCAGGTAAACGGCGAAAAAGGCCGTACAAAAATGTATAGGAGGTATATAAGGCGCCTGGGTATCTGAGCGAGTATTGACGCTGACTGTCACTCCTCGAGTCGTGAGTTTGAATCCAGGGCGTGCTGAGTGACTCCAGTCAGGTCTCCTTAGCAACCAAATTGGCCCGGTTGCTAGGGAGGGTAGAGTCACATGGGTTAACCTCCTCGTGGTCGCTATAATGTGGTTCTCGCTCTCAGTGGGGCGTGTGGTGAATGACTCCAGCCAGGTCTCCTTAGCAACCAAATGGGCCCGGTTGCTAGGGAGGGTAGAGTCACTTGGGGTAACCTCCTCGTGGTCACTATAATGTGGTTCTCGCTCTCAGTGGGGCGTGTGGTGAATGACTCCAGCCAGGTCTCCTTAGCAACCAAATGGGCCCGGTTGCTAGGGAGGGTAGAGTCACTTGGGGTAACCTCCTCGTGGTCGCTATAATGTGGTTCTCGCTCTCGGTGGGGCGTGTGGTGAGTGACTCCAATCAGGTCTCCTTAGCAACCAAATTGGCCCGGTTGCTAGGGAGGGTAGAGTCACATGGGGTAACCTCCTCATGGTCGCTATAATGTGGTTCTCGCTCTCAGTGGGGCGTGTGGTGAATGACTCCAGCCAGGTCTCCTTAGCAACCAAATGGGCCCGGTTGCTAGGGAGGGTAGAGTCACTTGGGGTAACCTCCTCGTGGTCACTATAATGTGGTTCTCGCTCTCGGTGGGGCGTGTGGTGAGTTGTGCGTGGATGATGCAGAGAATAGCGTTAAGGCTCCACACGCGCTACGTCTCCACGGTAACATGCTCAACGTGTCACGTGATGAGATGTGCGGATTGACGGTCTCAGACATGGAGGCAACTGAGAGTCGTCCTCCACCACCCGGATTGAGGCGAGTCACTACACCACCACGAGGACTTGGAGCGCTTTGGGAATTGGGCGTTCCAGATTGGGGAGAAACAAAAGGAGTATAATAAGAGACGCTCCAATCTACGGCACGGCAGCGCTTATGGGCATCCCAAGCATAGTGATGTGCTTCAAATGTGCGTAAATGTAAAGTGTGTAATGATTATCGGGGGTGGGCAACATTTTTTCTTCTTCTGTATCGGTTTATTAAAAATGATAAATTCACCTTAACTGTGGAACGTGTGAATATTTGGTTCTTGGAGTTTTTAGGTATAGGTTTGTGTGTGTACCTGATGCTACAGTATTTATGGCTCGTTCCTGCCCAATGATGTGTTCCTTCAATCTGCGTTCCAGAGGAAACTTCCTCCTCTCCTCCATCTCTCTTTTCTGCTGAACTTCTGCAAACTAGAGAGAGAGAGAGAGAGAGAGACAATCAAGTGTACATGAGCTGGTGATGTTGGGACTGAAGTCAGGGTTCTCGAGATGTTTCAATGCCTCCAAACTGTTTTCCAATCTTCCCTTTTAATCGCATGTATTTTAGTATCCTGACTGCGGTCCAAGCCAGAATATGTTGTTAACAAAATGTTATTATCAGATATCGTCTTATTGTAGGCCTATACAGATACTTGAGACAAAAAACAAGCAAACAATATAACAAGTAAAAAGTGCTTTCAAAATGGGTCCATAAAAGAAAGATGTTGATACGGTATGTGGTTGCTAGGCAGTTCCTAGGGTGTTCTCGGTGGTTGCTAGGGCATTGCTAGATGGTTACAAGGCAGTAGCTAGGGTGTTCTAGGTGGTTACTAGGCAGTTGCATGGGAGTTCTGGGTGGTTTCTAGGGCGATGCTAGGTGGTAACCATGCAGTTGCTAGGGTGTTCTGGGTTGTTGCTAGGGCATTCATAGGTAGCTGTTTGGGTGTTCTTGTTGGTTGCTTGAGTGTTCTGGATGGTAGCTAGGGCATTGCTAGATGGTTGCTAGGCAGTGGCTAGGGTGTTCTGTGTGGTTTATATGGCATTGCTAGATGGTTGCTAGGCAGTGGCTAGGGTGTTCTGGGTGGTTGCTAGGGCATTGCTAGGGTGTTCTGGGTGGTTGCTAGGGCATTGCTAGGTGATTGCGAGGATGTTCTGGATGGTAGATAGGGCATTGCTAGATGGTTACTAGGCAGTGGGTAGGGTGTTCTAGGTGGTTGTTAGGGTGTTGCTAGGCAGTTGCAAGGGAGTTCTGGGTGGTTGCTAGGGCGATGCTAGGTGGCAACCATGCAGTTGCTAGGGTGTTCTGGGTTGTTGCTAGGGCATTGATAGGTAGTTGTTTGGGTCTTCTGGATGGTAGCTAGGGCATTGCAAGATGGTTGCTAGGCAGTGGCATCGGGTGTTCTTGGTGGTTTCTATGGCATTGCTAGGTGGTTACTAGGTAATGGCTAGGGTGTTCTGGGTGGTAGCTAGGGTGTTGCTAGATTGTTGCTTGGCGGTTGCTAGGGTGTTCTGGATGGTAGTTGCTAAATGGTTGCTAGGCAGTGGCTAGTGTATTCAGGGTGACTGCTAGGGTGTTCTGGTTGTTGCTACAGCATTGCTAGATGGTAAATGGGTGGTTGCTAAAATGTTCTGGATGGTTTTTAAGGCATTGATCGATCGTTGCTAGGGCATTCTGGATGGCATCTATGGTGTTCAGGTGATAAGGGCCAATGGGAGGAATTCGGCCAGGACACCGGGGTTATATCCCTACTCTTTACGAGAAGTGCCCTGGGATTTTATTGACATTTTACATTTACATTTATGCATTTGGCAGACGCTTTTATCCAAAGCGACTTACAGTGCACTTATTACAGGGACAATTCCCCCGGAGCAACCTGGAGTTAAGTGTCTTACTCAAGGACACAATGGTGGTGACTGTGGGAATCAAACCAGCAACCTTCTGATTACCAATGTATTATACAGTGCACTTATTACAGGGACAATCCCCCCGGAGCAACCTGGAGTTAAGTGTCTTACTCAAGGACACAATGGTGGTGGCCGTGGGGTTAGAACCTGTGACCTTCTGATTAACAGCCCTGTGCATTAGCCACTACACCACCACCACTCTTGACCACAGAGAGTCAGCACCTCTGTTTAACGTCTCACCCACAGTATAGTCTTCCCGTCACTATACTGGGGCATTAGGACCCACACAGACCGCAGGGTGAACACCCCCTGTTTGCCTCCCAAATACCACTTCCAGCAACCTTAGTTTTCCCCAGGAGGTCTCCCATCCAGGTACTGGCGCCCTGAAGCGTGTAACAGTGATACTGGATTATGATGCTTTCAACTGCAGCTCATTTGCCCTCAATCTGGATTACTGTCTTAATCCAGAGTAAATACACCCAAATGGCCAGACTACAACACACATACATTTGATTTATAATGATACCACAGGTTTGAAACCACATGAGAGTGAGGAAATGTAAATTTTTAGGTGAACCATAACCTTTCTTTTACCTTGGTCTCCCACTCTTTCAGGACAGTGCTCATCTCTCCGTCTCTGGCGTACGCAAGCGCTGTGTGTCCCAAGTCGTTCTTCCGCAAGGGGTTGGCACCTGCACGCAGCGAGAGACCAGAGGTCAAAGGTTAATGTTAGGGTCTGTGTGGAAAGTGTGCCGTGAATGAAACACACACACAGGGGGTCTGTCAGTGCGACGCCTGCATCCGGACATCAGCACAGATGTGTGTATATCCTGCAGTGATGTCACACTGTTCTAATGTTTAAACCGCACGTTACACCCGACCTGGAGCCCATTTCTCTATTGGACACAGTGTGTGTGTGTGTGTGTGTGTGTGTACTGTGCTGTCAATGGTGATGTTTAGCGTTGCCTTTTGCCCTGACCTGCCCTGCAAATCACACACAAACACACACACATGCGTGCCGATACAGCAAAAACACGAAAGCACATAACACACACACAATTATATATACACACACACATTTACATATACACACATACATATACACACCTATTTATACACACACAAACACACTTACGTATACGCACACACACACATACATACATACACACTTACGTATACACACACACACTTACGTATACACACACACACACACTTAGATATATACACATATACACAAACACACTCTTACGTACACACACACAAACACACTTACGTACACACACACACGTATATACACACACGCACTTACATATATACACACACACACTCTTACGTACACACACACACACATACGTACACACACACACACACACACATACGTACACACACACACGTATATACACACACACACTTACATATATATACACATATACACAAACACACTCTT